>NC_050527.1:6275450-6400946 GCF_002922805.2 Oryzias melastigma
ACACACTGAAACTGTACCTTTTTTGGGCTCTTTCTTTGGAACTTCTTTAAGATTTTGGGAATTGTCTGCTCTCTTTGCAGCTCTGAAAATTCAGACAAAAAAATACACAAAAAATGAATTTACACCACAGAGGAACTTGATGGTATTTTAGGCAGCCAACTGCCAAATTAATTACTTTAAATTAATTAGGCAGCCAAATTAAAACTCTTACCGTTTCCTGGCTCTGCTTGACAAACGCTTTGGTCCAGTATCCTCTATAAAGAGAAACATATATTTAAATGGGTTGTACAATTGATATTTAACATAAAAAATTACAAACCATTTATAAACTAGTAACAGACAGAATACAAATAAGTCCTTACCATCGGTTATAAACTTTGCAAGCTCAACCTCTGCCCCCTGTTGCTTCCTGGCTTTCTTACCAGGCCCTCTCTTCACTTTGTTGGTGGGATCCAACTTCCTGCCCATGACTCCGACTTACACTGAACAGAAAAATGCAATGATGCTTTTAAAATCGTAGCAACTGATGGGGACGAATGCCTGTTTGATGCCCAGAACAACAAAATGTAGAAAAAATTAAACAAATTCTATTATAGTTAGCATCTTAAAGTATTTACCACCTGACACTTGCAAATCCGTGGTTTTAGCCAGTTTTAGATTTGTATATTTTCTTTTTTAATAAAACACATCATTACAAACGGTAACAAACAAACTCTTACAGAGGATGACAACATAGCATAACCTTTGTAGGGGCTGTACAAATAATACATCTTGTAATGATGACCAAAAAACAAGGAATTCTTAAATTAAACATAAAAATTAAAAAGATTAAAAAAAAAATGATACATGGAAACTGAAACAGTAGTTGAGCAGAGATTTGTTGAACGATTATTTGGGTAGTTCACCTGGTTTGCCCAGATTTTAATGAGCTTTAGTATACCTTAAAATTCCATATAAAGCATGAAAAGGAGGATTTGCTACCTCTCCGTTTACAGTGACAATGAATTTACCAAGGAAAAACATAATGTCTGACTGTTAATCACAATTGTCCATGGATGTTACAACATCTGAAGCACAGAAAGGGGGATTTAGAGTTTAAATTGACCAAATTGTATTTAGATCATTTAAATTGAAGTAGCAGCTCCAGATGATTTTGATAAAGAGAAATATTGACAGATAGATCCCAAAAAAGTTCTTAGTACTTGCGTATAGTATAACTATTGAGGTGATATTTGTGCTTTGCAGTCGGTTTCACAAGACTCGATGAGATATAAACAGAACAGTATTTTTGATTGGTTGATGTATTTAATATGATTTATAGACTTAAGCGATTAAGAATAACCCACATTTGCGGTATAAAACAAATGTTTCACCAACATGAACCCTCAACCTGGATGAGCGCACGCTGTTAACGAAAGAAATGTCAAAACTTTAGCAAATACAAACATGACTGCGTTGATTAAATAGATAAAAACATATGGATATACTTACACAACAGATATTTCAACGATAAAACGGGGTTAAACGTGGTGTATGAGGAAAACTTAGCACACGTGAATTTTCTTCGGCACGTTGCAGAAGTACTTCCGTCGCACAAAAATGACGTAACACGAGACACGCGCTTTAAATTTCAATCGTAATCTTTTATAGTTACTATTAAACGCACTTAAAAGCTTTAGTGCTACTTAAAATACTACAAATTATTGTCTGTTATGAGAACAAACTGTTAAGAATTAAATTAAAAGTTTTAGTGACGTACTAATCGTGCGACTAACACAGAAGGCTTTAGCTAGATAGCATGGCCACCTCCGAGGGAAAGAAGCGTGGTCTGGAGCATTTGGACGAATATGAACCCAAACCAGCGAAGTATATGCGCAGCCTTCACGACCGAATGGCAGAAAGGAGACTTATTGTCATTCTGGAGGGCGCCTCGTTAGAAACAGTGAAGGTGAAGCGTCAAAGCCTCGGAAGTTTCATGCCAGCATCTGCCCGACTCATGATCAAATCATTAGTTTTTTTTTTTTGTTTGTTTGTTTGTTTTTTGGGTCCTTTTTAATCGATATTTTGTCACTTCCTATCTTTTCAGGTCGGAAAAACGTTTGAGTTGTTAAACTGCGACCAACACAAAAATATTATTGTCAAAAGTGGGAGGGATCCAGGAAAAGTTCGACCTGATATCACACATCAGGTCAGTACTCTGTCTATGTTGATCAGTTAGCCACAGTCAGAGATGTTGATCCATTTTTATGTATAAAATAATTGAGTTTTACATATTCTGCTTTTTAGTGACTATTTTTATTTCAAGGCATCATAACTGTTATATATATATATATATATATATATATATGATATCATCATTAAAGATCCAACTCATGAAAAGTGTATTTTTACATGTTCTTCTGGCATATTTTCCATTATTGGACACAATTTAAAGAAAAAATGTATTAAAACTGTGTTTCTGAATATTTCTTTATTCAAATTTTGCGTGATAGTTGACATAGCTGTTTTTGTTTTTCTGCATTAAAGAGCTTCAGTCATGATTTGTGTTTTTGATTGCTTCATTGCAGTGTCTGCTCATGCTGATGGACAGTCCATTGAACAGGGCAGGCCTGCTGCAGGTTTACATCCATACAGAGAAAAATTCCTTGATAGAGATCAATCCACAGACTCGCATCCCGAGAACATTCACACGCTTCTGTGGCCTGATGGGTAAAGTTAGAATGATGCAGTTTGTGTAAACTATGCTGTCGTCTTTTTCTAATTTTTTTCCCCATTTTAGTCCAGCTTCTGCACAAACTGAGTGTCAGGGCAGCTGATGGGCCTCAAAAGCTTCTGAAGCTCATCAAGAATCCGGTGTCTGACCACTTGCCTCCTGGCTGCCCCCGCATCGCCACCTCCTTCTCTTCAGGGGAAGCCGTAGGTCCCAGGACGCTGGTGCCCGAGGGACCGGCTGCTGTGGTGATTGGAGCATTCGCACATGGAGCGGTGAGAAAACTAAAATGATTTTAGTAAATCTTACCAATCTGAGTGCCTCACATCCATCAAATCTTTATTGTTTGTGCTTTTTAAACAGGTGAACGTGGACTACACTGAAAAGTCTGTGTCTATAAGTAACTATCCTCTATCTGCTGCACTAACCTGTGCAAAAATATGTAGCGCCTTCGAGGAAGTGTGGGGCGTCCTGTGACAAACGGATTTGGAAAAGACTTCATGTTGGCTAAACAGGACCTGTTGCATATATGGACAATGTTTGAGTGGATGAGAAACACCGGACCAATTGTCCAGTGATGAGAAATGGACTTCTTAAATGTGTACTGCTCTTCTTGTACCGCAGAATGAAAATGTTTAGAAACAAAATAACTTTGTATTTTGGATATAAAGTGGTCAGCCAAAATAAAAAAAATAATTGTCTTTCTTGGAAAAGTGTTTTACAAATAAACTTAACTTACTTATCTTTTAGTCAATTATTACTTGCAGCAAGTGTAGAGGGTACATTCACCCACTATTTTGCATCTTTTATAACATTGTCATTCAACTTTGGAGGGTTTGGATCAATTGTCGTAACTTACTGTATCCATTTTTGGGTCACAGGGTTGCTGGTGTACCCTGTCTGCTGCTGTTGGACATAGACGGGGTATACCCTGGACAAGTAACCAGTTACTTTAGTAGACTGGCAGTTCAGTAGTGAAATAATGCTACCAAAATTACATTAAAATTTAAAACATGTAATTACTTGACACTCTGCAGCCAAAGTAATCTACAGGATAAGAAATATTTCACACAATTACTGTAATGTTACCATTTTAGGATTTTTTTTCTTGTAAGAAAACACACTTAAAAGTGGACATTTGAATAAATAAAGTACTATCAGGAAGCCACATTTTTTCTAAGTTTATTGCCCATTAATGTAAGCTCCTAATAGGGGCTTTATGTTGTTGCAGTTTGTCAATTGTGCTTTAAAGGGGGAATCGCTCCTGAAGACATTTATCGATATAGCTTTCGTTTTCTCAGTGTTTTCTTTGCTTGTGCAGCTTTGATCTTTGCATGTTTTTGCACCTTGATTGCTGTTTTTCTTAGCTTGGAGGCCTGTTTTTGCTCTGGTTTTGGAGTTTTGCCCCTTTGGTTGTTCGATCCAGATGCCCCCGTGTGGGTCTTGCCCTTTGGTTTTTGTGTTTGCCCTCTTGATCGGAGAGTCATTTTTTCCTCCTTGGGCTTTGGAGATTTCACGGGGTTCCTCCTTTTGTCTGTCAATATCTGGTGTAAGAAAAAAATAAATGTCGATTACTGTATGTACACATTTCAGGAAAGCAGCCTTAAAAAAGGGTTTATTACTTTTTTGTTGAGTCTGAGTGATGCACTTCTTGTAGTTCGTACAAATGTCTCCCGTTTTACCAGCCGTATGGTTGTGGCCTTGACCTGCCTGTTGCTTTTTGTGACATCATAGCCTTCGGCAGCAAGTGTTTGCTTGAGCTGTGCCATGGAGATGCTGCCTCTGCGTTTGCACTGGGACACCACACCATGGATGACCTTGGAGACCTCTGGTAAAGCCAGCTTGGTGGAGTCTTTCTTGGTTCCACCCTTAGTCTGTGTTTGAATCTGATGCTTGAAAAGGCGTAATGGAGTCTCTAAAAAATAAAGAGCGTTTCGTTATGAAGTTGTGGTTTAATCTTATGATAATCTTTCTCAAAGTTCTACTGCATACACTTTTTTCCTGATTTTAGCTCTTTGAGACCTAACATAGTCAGTTGTTTTATTTGGCATTATTTTGTTTTTAAAAATTGGCTTATCCATTTCCACTAATACATCCAACTTTCACATTTATTTTGAGCTTGGAAGCTTTTTTAGTTGAAAAACTTGTTAGAAGCAAAAATGTAAACTAGCAAACCATTGCTCTTTTGTGCTGGTTTTCTGAAAAAATATTTTTAAGAATTACCTTTATTATCAAAATGTTTTGCAAGTAAGAATAAAAATCTACTGAAGTTGACAGGTATGACACATTCAATGATGTGGGCAGCCAGTAAACTGAGTCTAACATGTAAATTCAGAGCTAGTATAACTGTTAGTTCTGACAGTTACTTACTGGGCAGCGACTCTTTCCTCCTTCCCTTCGGATCTTCCGGCTCCGGGCTCTGGATGGCTCGTTTCAGGAGCTGTCCCAAACGCCTGGCTCCAGCTTTCCCAAGGCCACTACCAGTTGGGTTCTTTGTGCTTTTCCCTGCCTCTTCCATCAGCTCTGAATGAGTGCTTCAAACAGAATTGTTAGGCACTCACACATCTACAAAAAACAAATATAAAACAACAAATGACAGTTTTAAATGAAAATATTTGAAATTGTTCTTTGTGAAATTTGAAAAAACGACATTCTGTCGCTGTGTGCTTTTAACCCTCGTGCTATTTATCGGGTCCAAATGACCCCACCCCGACATTGATGCGTGATCCCTCCCGTGACAAAGGTGGACAGGATTTTATGTATGCCATGGACACCAGTGAAGATAAAAAATCCTTGAAAAACGTTCAGCGTGCTTGTGGGTTCCAGATGAAACTACTTCTAATTTAAACATGCACAGGGGTTAAAACTGGATTAGAAGTCATTGACGCAAGCACAGCAATTAATTGAGTTAACTAGAAAACAGTGGAAAGTCAAATATTACTTTACTTAAAACAGTCATTTTGAAGGTAAAAAAGAAACATGTAATTTAATAGTATACTGTATATTTCTCCCCACTCGACTTGGCCGTGGTCTGATTCTTTTTAAGTTTGGGTCCTGCAGCTTGCTCTTCCAAAAACTGGACTCTTCTGGGGTGAGAACTCACTCTGTGACCAGTTTGGGGATAAAACCCCCAAAAGTCCAAATTAACAAAGGGACTACTGTTTCCTTCACCTTCCACATTTTGACCAGCTCAGTGGCCATGTGGTGGAGCGTCCCGCCTGAGACTGAATGTGGTGAGTTCGACTGCTGAGTTACCAAAGACTAAAAATGGGACCCAGTGTCTCGCTGCTTGACACTCAGCATTAATGGGTTGGATTGGGGGATTGAACCACTAAATGGAGTGCAGCTGTGTCTGCAGCTCACCACTCCCACAGGGGATGGGTCAAATGCGGAGAACAAATTTTACATATCTAGATGTATGAGAACCATTGAGATTTGAAGTTTTCTCAACTTTTGGTATTTCTCAATCATCTTATGTCCCTTCTATTTTTCCCACTGTATCCAGTGTGTCATGATTACCATCTTGTTTGTCTGTATTTATCATGATCCAGTCACTTTTAGGAGCTTCCATTATCAGTCACTGCTTCTCTATGCAGGTGGGACATACAGTGCAGAGGTTTGTCCTTCTATGACTGTTCCTACTCTTTAGCCTCAGGTGTCTGCTGCCAGAAGTGTTACCAGCACATTATTTTAGAGAAGTATTAGTGGGTCTTTGTTAAAGTGCCTCCATCACCCACTAGTCTTCAACCTCCGTCCTTCTATTAAGTACAGTCTCAGGTTTCTGGTGTTGAGGGTGAAAGTTTCCATGTCTTGGTGTTAGTGGCCTCTATCTCCTCATTTAGTCCATTTATTGTGCCAATGGGGCATCAGTTGACGGACGAGGCATACAATTGGTGTTTGTCTGGTTCTGGCCATTACAATAACTTTTCAGGTCTTGCAGTTGCAGTTGTGTTGGTCAGTCTTACCTGTGGACTCCTTATCCTGATCTCACCAGGATACAAACTTGGGTCTAGCTAAAGATTTGATTATAGTGATACACTCAAACATCCCAAAAGTAGAAGTGACTGTAACAGCTCTAAATTTTCTCTGTTTCGTGGCCATAAAAGCGATTGGAAGACCTAAATTCAGTTACTTTCAGGGACGATTGAACCAGAAACATCACTGTGATTGTCTTTAACATGAGTTGTTAAATAACAGATTTAGATACAAGAAGATAGATAAAGTCAATGAGTGAAACACATAAAATGTAATTGGAGTTTTGACTCCTCACAAGCAACACGGATAAAACTTGAATCCCTGCAAGAATACATTTATAAATGCATGAAGGTTTTTTATTCCCGCTTTCAAACTAGGTAAATCATTTCAACATCACCATGACAACTGAGAATTTTACCCATCCCTGAGAAATAAAAAAAAAAGAAACAAGAGGTTTTTAAATATTTATTTTCCGTTTAAATGAATATTAACCAACTTGTGCAATTGATGCAGTTTGCAGACACACCGTCTCAACATTTCTGAAAAATATAAAAAAATTATCTTCTGGATTCTCTAACTCACTAATATGCTCAGAAAAAAAGAAAGAATCCCTGCTCGTCCTTACAGGAAATCGATCAGCACGGCTGTGGTGAAATATGATCATCTTTGATAGAACATTGCATCGGGGGACACAGATTTGATGTGGCACAGATGACTGCGATCAGGAAGGAAGGATCCAAGGGCATGAATTCCTGATAAGGGTCGCTGTCACAGCTCACCTTAAGAGAACAAAAGGATACGTTTTTAGAAGGAATAAAGATTTAAGATAGAAAAGAAGGAGAAAATTACCTGAGAAAAAGATGTAAGAAACAGGTGAGTGTGAGATAACCCTAGGAGGGAGGTGTCCTCAGAATGGCGGATCCGATGATAAGTCTGAAAGAAGTAACTGACTAAATATTGGTAGAAAAAGGAGGATTTTGAACAGACTGTAAAAAAAAGTTGAAGAATGGCTCCCCACATTCAGTGCCACCTCCAGGGCAGAGTACTGCACCCACAGCTCCTGCTGCTGTGCTGCTGAGAGGGTCGACGCACCACTTCTGCCGGCTTTCTCCGTCGTTCTGAGGTAGTGATCCCCCACACATTCTGCTACGGTCTTAACAGTGTTGCTGGAAGAGGGAACTTCAACAAAACAGATTCTGTTAGAATGATCCATACAAATATTTGCTCCAAAATCACCTTAACATTATTTCAGATCATAAAAAAATCAAATGCAAGTGAATTCCAGTGCAACCTTTATTTCTACATTATAAATATAAATATTTTATCTGAGGTGTTATGGTAAAATTCAAGGGTTTTGACTGTTCATTTTTCTTGTCTGCAAACAAGATAATCCAAGAATCCAGTTTTATGGATTAGTTGTAAAATTTAAAGCAGATTTGTCATAATTTGGTGGAACATGATGAGCTGTCAAAGCAACAGTTCACATGGACATATAAAAGACTTTAATGGCTGCAGAAACTAAGAGACTTCCATTAGGAGACGCACTGAAGACAAGAAAAAAAAAGGAATTTTACTTCAAACATGTGAAAATGTCAAAAATGTCTGGTCTTTGCTTCTAGTATTATGAAAAATAGACAGTGGAAGTCAAACTTTAATTGACTATCATTATATTTCATGGATTCAGTTGCATGAACGCAATTTTGTATATTTATGATTAGGAGCAATTTTAATGACAAGAAGATGGCATTATTTTATTTTATTTTCATTTGTCAGTGCATGAACATTTCTGATTTATTTTCAATTTATTAATTATTTTTTTAAACAGATTTGAAATATCTAAGCATTTTTACTTTTACTGCATTTTCTTTTGGTTTTTTTGCTGCTAAAATCAACCATTAATCAATCAATCAGTTGTTCAAAAATAGTCGAATTTTATAAATATATGAATATAATAAATGTTGTAAAGTGGGTATTTATGTGTACTTCAAATTTCCCGTAGTTTGTATTTATGCTCAATTAATTAAACTCTGAGTTCATTATGAACTAGAGATGTGGCACAAAGATTTTCTCATTAAAAAGGGTCAGAGCAGTTTTACTTTTTTTGTTTTATTATTATTTTATAATATGTTTTTGAGTATTTTGTTTGCTGCAGTCAAAAGCAGTGAAACATTGAAACTACTCACATGTTTTGTTGTCATTCTTAATTAATTATTGATCTGAGGTTTTGCATGTTTTCCCAATACCACAACATAAATTTCAGCTTTTTTATCAATTTCCCAATTATTCTCGATATTAAGATTCAAGATCAACTTTATTTATCCCCGCAGGGAAATTCAATAAATGGGAGTCTTTACATTGCTGCTTAAACTATGAAGCCACCGGGGGGCCAAAGTCTGGGTCTCCCTGTGCTGGTCCCCAGCCCGGATAAAATACAGGGTTTTTTCAGAAAGGACATCTAATGAAAAATCAGTGAAAGCTCACTGTGGCGACCCCTGAGGGAATGTGTCAAAAGGTGAACATTAAATGTGAGTGCCGTCAAAGTAAAGCTAAAAAATCTGCCTAAAATATGTCTAAGGAAATGTTTTGTCATTGGGATCTAATAATCACAAAGCACTCTGATGGTCACATCTCCAGACTTCATTCTCAACTTTCATAACATTAGTCACATGGTTTTTATTTGTCTTTTTACTCACTTTCAGGCAATAATAAATGAAAGATGTCTTTGGTGAGCAGGAAACCAGCAGCCCCGTAATTATATGCTCTAGAAAAGTGTAAATAAAGAAAATGAATGGCATAGACAACAGCTGAAAATATTCCTTTTTTATGGTGACTTACTTTGGATAGGTGGGATGAAAAAGAGGAGGAATGAACATTCCCATTGGAAAAAGGACTTCATTACCCAGAAGGAAAGGGGTGAGAGAGAGGCTGAAAGAAAACCCAAAAACATAAATCCAAACCACAATCTAGTATCAATTCACTTCAAGTTGCAGAGCAGGTCCTTACACGTCGACAGGCTCAGATGGAGAAATCAGGAGTTTACTGCGTCTCTTCTGCCACAGTGACAGTAGCTGGATGTAGTTGGAGAAGAAGTTTTTAGAACTGATGTTCACCTGAAAGCAAACAGGATCCAAAATGAGGGGTGGTTCTAAAGCTGTGGCCTTAAATAACACAGCCGAGATAAATCACAGACTGATCAGATCATGACAGCTGTACCTGAGAAAAAAGCAGGTCAAGCTCGTTTTCTCCAGAGGTTCTGTTGGGAGTCCACACTCTTGGAACCAGGGAATTGACCTAAAGAACCCAAAAATGAATTACAGCTTGAACATTGAGGCATCAATACAAAGATCATTTGTGTTTTCACCCTACTTTTTCTGTGATGAGCTGATAATAGTTCTGCTCTGTCACACTGAGATGATGCAGTTTGGATTTAAACACCAAAAATAGATCTTCAATCATTTTTTCCGCCTGTTGAACGATGAAAATCTTTAGTGAACGTCAACATAAAACTATTATCGTCATGATTTCTTTTATCACCTCTCGGTGGGCTGTCACAATTTGGAGAAGGTGTGTTAAAACAGAGTCAAATCCTCTTTCAGTAGACAGCATGCAGTGTTTCCAACGAGGACTGTCCTGATTCATCAAAAATACACAATAATTAAAGAACAAACAAACAAAAATACGTTTAAAACTTTGCAGTCTTCTTTTGTTGTTCTTGTTAACCTCGTTGTCGTATCCCAGAGCCTCAGAAAAAGCCTTTGTTGTCTCTGAAAACCTTGAGTCCATGGCGGGCATGAGGGTGTGTAGCAGGTTCAGAAGCATGTAGGTGTGAAGGGGACCACTAAGTGGAGCCAGATGACAGGAGAGGATTAAACAGGAATACTCTTGGACATCTGATGCTTTTAAGATAAAATATGGTACCTATTGCTAAGTTCATGCTTGTTCTGCCATTTGTTAATGATCTGAGACATGTGGACGATGTAGGGTAGATTGTGGAGGACGACATGATCGTCCTTGCTCAGGGACAGAGGGTGGAAAACGGCCTGCAGGCAGCCCAACCAGTCAATGGCTGGAGCCTGTCTCTGAGAGAAGATAGAATAAACGCGGTCACATCATGTGCAAACACATCTACTAGCAATAGAGTATTTTAAAGGAAAGATGTTCGCCTTCACCTGTAGGTCTTCGATGGACATGCGCTGATGGAGTTGTCCTTTCAGCAGGCGATACTGTAGAGGCGAAGCTGCCACAGCCAGCTCAGATGACAAAGAAATGAACATGTAAACATGAATCCTGCTCGTGGTCTCAGGAGATCCCAGTAGGGTCAGGTACTTCTGACACAAAGTCAAGAATGGACGTAGAGTCTTGACACAAACACACACAATGTTAGTTTTACCAGATGGTGTATTTGTACCATATTTGTGGAATCAGCAGAGATCATCAACCTCAGCTTTAGCTCCGGATTTTTCTATCTTGCTGTTCCATTCGATTGGGATCATCAGGTCTGGCTGATCAATCTGTATGTAAGAAGACACTGCAGTTACGGCAAAAACTTTTCCTCGTTTGAAGGGGTTTACGAGGGGTTTCTAATCCATACTGGCCTGGATGTATCTTCTTTTGGTCGTCCCACTGGTGGATTCGTTCAGGTCTTTACCCACATTGAGGTTGAAGAAAGGAAAAGTGGCGTAGTCCCTCATTAGCAAAGCCAGCGTAGAGTTAAAATCAGTCTTATTCCAAATTCCTGATACGGGCCATCCTCCAAGCTGTATTCGATCAGATCAAAAACAAACTAAGTGTTCTGAAATATTTATTATTTTTCAATTATTTCCAAATTTGTGATTTTCTCCTCATTTTTGATCTATTACTTTAAGTTTGTGACTACACAAATACTGGAGCATCCATCCCCATCCGCAGCCTAGAACAGTTTGTGAAGGGAAAGGGATTCTCATACCTTCTGGATGAGGGTGAGGAACGGCTCCTCTCCTGCACTTTCTATAGAACTTGTGTCCAAGCAGGACCGGTAGAAGTCCATGGTTTTCTGAACAGCTGAACTATATGAATTCTCCTTGGTCTCTGAGAAAAATACAAAGAACACACATTTGATGTGATAATTTCTCGTTGGATAAGAAGCTTTAAGCTACTGTCGTGGTGTAAACCTACAATATAACATAGGCATTAATCTGTGCATTGTTTTTGTGAATTCATTTATTAGTTTTTCTCAACTTGTTGATACAAAACCTTTTCTTACCATAATTTTTTTTCATTCATTTAGTTAATTAAATCATGAAGAATTTGTAACGACTAAATGCTAACTACCTATTCCTGCCCCATAAGATCATTTTCTCCCAATAACACATTTTTTTCTTAATTTTGGCCCTGAGAGGGTTAAACTCAACACTTTATTTTGGCGACTTCCTGTTTGCAACTCACAGTGTGTAACAAAAACCCCTTGTTTGAAGTTACCTAGTAACAATGTTTGGAAGTACATATTTATTCCACAAGCTTTTTGACTTTTATAAAAGCTGGAGAATTTTATTTGTTCCTTATCCTATTTTTGTTATACAAATCTGTGAATCGTAGCCTTAATGTTTTCAGAACGACACCCCACATGTACTCATCTTTTATTTCTAAGCCTATCATTATAGTGATTCATCAAAAAGCAGATTTATTTCATTCAATCAGTTCAAAAAGGAAAAAACATCTAGATTTATCACACAAACAGGATTGAACGTCAGTGATTTAACTTAAAAAATTGTGTTTTTAATATGTTTTTGTGGTATTTTTCTCATGATGGTGGAAATATATCGAGCAAATTAAGCTTAAAATTTAATTAAATTATTGTAAATCAGGAGAAGAAAAGGGGTTTGAAAAAGAGGTAAAAAAAAAAAAAAAAACGCTGGGAAGGCCGCAAGCTCTTTGCTCTTAGCAAAAAGGGAGGGGGAAAGGGGCGGGATTGCTCCATCCACAATCATAGGCAAATTTCTAATGAACTTCTGTAGAAACTGTGTCCTTGAAAGCAACACTTGTTTTTCTTTTTTAGGCTACAAAGGCATTTAAAAAGATCAAAAGATGATTGGAAACTATAATTTCAGTGTCTTAAAACAGTTTAAATATTTAGAAAAAGTTCTATTCCAGATCCCCACTGTGTATCACTCTTATTTTAAACCACCTGCAATCGTCCTTGCTGGTTTTCAGAATAGTCTTAATGAAACACTTAGTGCACATTTGGAAAATATATCAACATCAACAGTATGAGTCTCACCTAATATCTCTTTCAGATATTCCAGCAACAGAGTTTTTCGGCTCTGCAGTCTTTCTTCGTTCAGTCCTCTGACTTTCTTCTCCCCTTTGGGCCTCTGTGACTTTTCCTTCAGGTTTTGTGGATGTCCAGGTATTCCCTGACCTCTATGTCTCCCCAGATTTGTCAGCAATAATCGATCTGATCCACATTTAGATAAAAAATGATCACATGTCTGAGTGAAGGGATCGGTCGCGGTGGACAGACGAGCTGCTGCCCTCTGACAAGCTTGAGAAAGGCAGGGCGTCACTATTGGGAAAAAAGAATACACTAGTTAGATCAAATGGTGAAAAATATCCGCTCATGTTGATGACCTGCTTTTAAGACGTACCGGGGGGCATATGGGTTCTTCTCTCAGCATAGAAAATGTGATGTATGTAGAATATCAGCCCCAAAACGGCAATAGAGAAAGAGAGTCCCAAAAGCAGAAGAAGCAGTCTTTTCTGTTTTACACACACGGACTCTGCCTGCTGCTCAGCGTTTGTCTCAGAAAGTTCTTGTTGTTGCAGCTCAGACTGGAGCTGGCTTTGCTGCTGGAGCTGCTGGGGATCCTGGGAGGTGAGTGGCAGCTGAAACAGAGCTGGGGGCTGAAGCACCTTCTCAGAGTCCGGCTGTGATGACAGAACTGGGAGCTGAGGCTGTGTTGGTGCAAAAGAACAAAAATGTAGGTGGTTGAACTGTATTACAGTAACACATTTTCTGTTCAGTTTAGAGGTATCAATTTAGATGATAACTGCATTTTAGGTCATTCCTGCCTGTCATCTGTTTATTTTTAATCAATAATAAACTAATAAAACCAGTTAGAGCTGCTAGTTTGTAAAAAGCAATATTGTTTTTATTCAAACTATCACCAATAATCATTTGTGAGACAGCAATAAACCACTGCAGCATCCAGCAAGTTTTATTGTATTTTTATTTATCATTGCAGTCATTTTTGCATTAACGCTGTGTTAATGATGATGATGACTATGATTTTTAGAAAGTTAAGTCAGAAGCATTTCTTATGATTCTGCAAAGCTGTCGCAAAGTCTCACAGCAGCATTTTGTTGGAACATATGGATTATTCTCTTTTTTTTTGGCCATTCCTTCATATATTGGTTCCATATTTGGAGTATATGCTCTGCTGCCTGCCTACATACTGTAAATGCAAAACACAACCCCATCAACGTCTGTGCATGGCAGTGAGCATGAGGTGCTTCTGCTGAACAGCTATTTCACATTGAGATTGGCTGTTCTGGTGTAGTAACTCCATTTCCAGCCGACATGAAGGGGAAAAAAGGTTGTTCTGCAGTCATGTGATTCGAAAAGACCAGTTTCCCCCCCCAAAAAGCCAAACTAATTTAGTTCTCCCCATATTAATGAAACCACATAGCTTTTTTTTTTTCTTAGGTTTCTTAAAATCTGAGTTGAATTGTCTAATTTTTAAATTTGTATGAAAAGGAAACATGTTCTTGCCCCTTCTGTGAGGACATCTGCCCTGGAGGATTGCAGTTAGACACCTGAGCTATTCATCATCAAAGTAATGGAAAACATTAAAATTTGACTTTGGTGTTTTTAGGTAGTTTCCATCACATAAATATCTCAAACCAGCAAATGGACGAAGCATCTATTTTTAGAAAGGTCTGCACACCTGCTTGTTTATTAAAGATGATCACACCTGGTTGTACCAGATAATACAAACAGCAGCTCATCAATATGAAATTTATAGTTTTGCAAATATAAATAAATATATATACTTATATTATTTATTTATATTTAGAAATAACATTTCGCACAAGATTGTTTGATTTTTTTTCCAAGTTTGTCAGGATTTGCTACATACAGTATATCAGCATCAAAATGGACTATCAATTAGAAAATCACACATTTCTTTGTTATTTTTTGCACTTTTTTCTTGTATTATTTATTTATTCGCTTTGTCATTTTGAGGATCAATTCCTCATTATTGCTATTTTTACAGCGGTAAAATCCTACATGATCACTCCTTTTTTTAAAACTTTTTTTAATAACCCAAAAGTAAAAGGTGAAAGCTGCCGTCACATTCATAGTGCACTCAAGAAATAAATGATGCCATTGTAATCTTTTTTCCCCCCTTTTTTCACAAGATACAAAAAAATTCTCAGATTATAAGGTTGTAGTTTGAAGCTGGATCATAAATATATATACTGGGTAATTTTTTAAGATTTTAAGGAAAAAAAAGTTAATTTATGCATAAAACAAGTACAATTAAAGTAACTTTAAAAACATGACTTATTTCCAAGATTAAACACATATTTTTTTTTTACTTTCTCACTGCAAGAACAATTCAAAGAAAAAAAAATGCAATGAAAAACATCTCAACCAATTCAACTGTTTGATAACTTACCATAAGCTCTATTGACGTTTCACTCATTCTTGCCCTGTTGTTGAAATGAAGATCCAGCTCACACGTGAACCCGCTCTCGATGTGTCTGCGTCAAACAGCTGTCATCTGGGGGCTGCATCTTTTTTTCGTCACTCACTTCTCATCTGACACTGATAAAAACAACTTTGGAGGGTTAGTCCTATTTTCGCTTTGGGATCCCAGACCTAGTCAAAGCTGTAGGCCTGCTGTCCACAGATAGAGGATTGGTGAGCCACGCAGAATAGAATTACTAAAGTCTATCCACCTTGTTGAAGAGGGGGTGAACGCTTTGCGTTTGCTTTACATTGCATTTAGTGGGGCATGCCTTCTTCCAGGAAAGCATCTCCGCTGAGATGCACAGGCGCACTCACACACATCTGCCATTGTGATTATCAGCGCAACACATGGCTGCTAACAACTGATAGAGTGTCATGCAGGTCACAGTCTGACAGTGTAGCACATCATTGAGAGAAAACACATTATGCATGTGACAAAAACTGAAAATGTGCAAAAGTTTCACACATACAAACACATATTTGGGGTTTTCACATTTCTCTTTATTTTGATCTTTTCATACAGCCAAATGAAAAAAAGAAAAAAAACAAACAGGTGGGATACACAACATTTTAAACACATTCACATAAATCACACGTATAAAAAAGATTGTAAGAAAAGACGAAAGCGTCCACATGTAATACAATTTACAAAGTAATACCAAATATATGCAGCTGTGACGCACGGATCTGAGAGCGCACAGTGATGGCAAAGGTACGGGCACAAAGGTGAGTCATTGGTGCAACACAGGAGACGTAATACTTACGGAAATGCCACCACCCATTACACATCTGACATGCAACGCTGAATCAGTACTCATATCTGACTAGTCAAAAAAACATGTTTGTTACAGAGGAATCATTACTGTGACGGCAAGGAAACAGAAAACCAGAGCAGAGAAGGCACGTTGCTAAAACAAATCCAAGTTTAATGAAATGCAGTAAATATATAAGCCAACACAAGTACTAATGGTTGGAAATAATAGTGGCATTTATGGTAAAAAAAAAGCAATGAAAAGAGTTTAAATATCAACGATTGATATCCATGTAACTGATTATGATCCTGTCATCTGCATAGAAACATTTGGTCACCCTTTTTTTTTTTTTCCTTAGACAAATGCTACCTAAAAATAAAACTTGCCGTTCTATCCAGAGGGTCATCTTTAACACTTGCATTGATCCATAAATTACTTAAAGCTTAAGAAATACCTATCAAAACTACCACCAACTACTTCTAGTCTTTTTGTCTTTCTTGTGCAGAGAACTTTTAGTCAAAGTGACGAGAAAAAAAAGAGGAATATTTAATATTTCACTTCAGTATGGCACTGTGCAAGATCACATCGTAGGTCCTGTTTCTTTTGTTAGCTGGTAAAGCGGAACCTTTTGAAAGAGAAGCTGTGCTTGCCAAGTTTGTCTACGCTGATTTGTTCATTTTTGCATCCATAAAACATGCATTAAAAAACAAACAAAAAATACTTGCGGTTTAATCGTCTCCAATTTTTTTTACTTTTTTGAGCCGATTGTGTTAACCGACAAAGTAACAAGAGAGTTAAACACGTGCTGGTAGATCATGACATTCACATCACACTAACATTCACTGTTTATCTTTTTTTTGCTGTAGCCCTAGAGACCTCTTAAAAATGCTGTCAAAGCCGCATACGAAGCACTTTAGGGCCTCAAAGTGTAACCGACCCTCCTTTAAGGAGCTGCAGAGGCCAAAAAGCAATCATTTTTCTTAATCGGGGACCATGCAGCGAAAACACCCATTTGCCTCACGAGAAAAAACAGAAACGACAGTCGGTAGTGAGACACAAAAGCTCAGGTCCTGGGCCACCGATCATATTTAAACGTGGGGGAGGCAACTTTCATATTTTCAATTTGTCTTGTGCAAGTTTTGCAGGGAACGGTAAACATTTAGTTGGCACAGAAACGTTGCTTTCGCAGTGAAAGCTGGAGTTTGGATCAATGACAGATCTGGAATAACAGAGAAAGGGGAATAACGTTCAGCGCAGTACATTACCTCTGCACTGGATAAAGTGGACAAAGATGAGAGAAATACTCTACAGTATCTGCATGCAAACATACTTTTTTTGTAACGCTCACACATACACGCGGTTACAGAATAAAAGCCCTGATGCAAAGGCAAAGCGGCAGCTGAGTAAATCCTGTGCTTTTGGATTTGGTTCATAGGTAAACAGAGTGATGCAGATCACTTTGCGGCTAGCGCGGCTCTCTTGGTGTGGCACTTCATACACAGAATCTTGCCGTCCAGTGGATAGCAGCCATTTTCATCTGCTTCAATGGAGAGAGGGCGAGCGCAGTCCTGGGATAGAAACAAAAAAAAGGAAATTTTCTAGATTGGGTTTACGTCTGCAAGAATGGATGACCAAAAAAGTTAAATGCCGTACCTCACAGCGGTAGCACTTAAGGTGGAAGTTCTTGTCAAGCGCCACTACTCGAACAGTTTCCTCGCTGCCTGGGGCTGGCACAATGGGTTCATTGCAGCTCACACACAGAGGAGAGAAACGCCTGCGAGGTGGAGACAAAGCCATTTGTTATTCACGGAGGTTGTGTTTAAATAAATGTACAGCTTTGGAAGCTCAACCTGCAATAGAGCCAAGTTTCAAAGTATATTCACCGAACACCAAATCAACTTTTCTTTTGGCTGTTGACCTCTTTAAATGGGGCTTTAAAAGTGCTGTCTGTTGCCACATTTCTGACTGTTTAAAATAAACTTGCTTAATTACTGAAATTAAAGTCTAAAACCGTCTGTGTGCTGCCCCATACAGGTTGAAATGAGGCATTACAGTTTAATTTTGTGATTGGTAGGCTGGTGTAAGTCCAACATCATCATGCTCTAAGCTCTGATATAAAAGCCCCGCCCATCTTTGAATCTGTAATGGTCGGTCGTTATCGTGCTAGCTTTAGGATGTTTTGTCTTTGGTTGTCAAATATCTACTGGGTCACACAACTGTCCAGTGGACTTAAAAGTTAGGCAACAGTAATTTAGTGCAATTGCCATTAAATCCAGCAAACCTGGAGATCAGATTAGCGATAAACGTTTCACTCGGGATTGTTTACATAATACGTTAACCTTTATTAGCTTATGATGCTAGTGTGATTTTACCACTCAGACATGGGTCCCGTTTGGTCTGGACCATGAGCGCCTGCCTCAGGAGACGGTAGAGAGGAAAAATCCTCCACGAAAAATTCTGTGGTGAAACTGGCATCACTTTGCTCTGTGCCACTCTCCATGTTAAAGACACGGCGTGGCAACGTTACCTCAAGCTAACCTCACAGGTCCAAACCACACCTCCCCCGCTCAGCCTGTCCCTTTTTTGCATTTTTCAAATCTGTTCTGAGAATGGAGTCAGTCCCCAACCGTCTTGTTGTGTTACCCTTTAAAAACGGGGAAATGTGTTGCGGTCACTGCCTCTTCCCTGAGGGCATCAGCTACGTTCACACCACTTTCAATGAAAAGTTTTTGTAAATGTGTTTAAATGCACATTTCAGACTTTCATGCTGAAAAGTCTCGGGTTCAAGTGTAGCTATGCATGTTTCTATGACTGTTTCTACAACAAAAAGTGTGTTTGGAGTTGAGTGTGTCCCCTTTAATTTATAGAAGTGCCAACTGTTTGAAAATTGATCACAGGAGAAATTAATATTTGTGGTTTGTGTCCGTCCGGAATTATAGGACGCCAAGGCTTTCATATATTGGAATAGAGCTGTTGAAGAAAAAGTCTGGAGTAAACTTCACGAGATTAAAACCGTTTTTACCTTTTCCAACTGCAGGTGATTGACATGTGTTAGTACAGTAGAAAAAAGAACAAGACGATGAAGCCCCTCCCTGCTTGTCTAATCTGAACACCATATGCTAAATGCACATTTGAAAAAGCGCTTTTAGTGCATTTTGAATGCGTATCACATGACCGGTGTAATTGTAGCATAATAGGTAGGAATAATGGTCAAAAGCAAACATTGCTGAAACTTGTGCGGCTTTTTAAACTGATCAGGGTTCCTACAAGTTTCTAAAAGCTAAATCTAAGACCTTTTAAGATCATTCATACAAAAAAAATATAGTAAAGACCAATTTCTCATCCTATTTACCAGCCCTACTGACAAAGAACAATGAAATCCTTGAATTTCAGAGCTATCAATTCCTAAACAAACAAAACCTCAGTACTTCTGAATGTGAAATAAACAATATAGTAATAACACAGCAAATTTTAAGGATCAGACATCAAAATTCAAGACTTTTCCAAATATTATTTCGAAATTCACAACTTCAATGCCTTAAGGACTTTTTAAAACCCCGTGTAAATCTTGTCTCAGGTTGGGGCGGGTTTACTTATTTGACTGATAGGCTGTGCTTCTTGTGAGGAGATTCTAATAAACTGCACTACTGCATTGAAACCATTCATTAAAAAAATGGGAACCTGTGGTAGTCCTGGACACAGTAGGGGTTGTTGTTGTCGTCGGTGATAAAGGGGGCTCCCTCGAGTACGCAGGAGCAGGTGCTGCAGCGGAAACAGTGTGCATGGAAGCTCTGTCCCACTGCCTTCAGCACGCGGTCGGTGATTCTCTCCCCACATCGGAAACACATGGCCAGGGAATTCTGAGGATGCGAAAAAACAACAAAAAAACAGGGAGTGAAAAATGTAAAAAAAAATACATAAAATAAATATAATCTTCAAAATTCTAGTGTTTTCTGCACTTTAAGCCCAGAAGAATGATAAACCTGATGTGTGGCGTAACTAATTTGTCCCTAAAAGCTTTACTAGACTCTAGGCTTAACGTTTGGAAATCATTAAAATACATTTCACTCTGATTTGGTGTCCCCTTACCTTGTAGCAGTCCTCGCATTGTGGCGAGCCATTCCTGTCGTAGAACTGCATGCCCTGCAGGGGGCGATGGCAGGACATGCAGCTGAAGCAGTTGGAGTGAAAGAGCTTATCCATGGCCTTCACCGCTGGCTGAGTGTGGGAGAGGGCCTCACCGCACTTCCCGCAAACCTCTAAAGAAAAATGCAAACGTTATTGAATGAAAAACAGAACACTTAATCTTTTTTTTGGTCAGTTCTGCTATGCATCAATGACAACGTCAACTAGTTGAAAATTCTTTTTTTTTCTCCTTTGTGTAGATTCCACTCTATAAAACCACTTTCCCAGGAAATGTCACTTTAATTGTTTTTCTTATGCACTTAGTATTACAGTAAATAAGGTTTTAAACAATGCAAAGTGCAGATGAAGCTACATATTATGCTCGTAAATGGTGCAAATGCATAAAAAATATAATTCAAGCTGCAAATTGAAGCTAAAAATAATGAAAAGTTTAATATTTAATTGCATCCTCTATTAATTTCACCAGGAACTCAGTCCAGCAGATAAGATGAAGATCTTAACAGAGTTTCCAAACAATCTGCAAGTTTGCAGCTACATGATGCTGAGTAAAGAAATCCCCACGTTAATAATTATAATCTTGATGTGAAGGGGGGTTTGTGCTTAATCATTTTCTGAAAAGCACACAGAAGGTGAACTGCATGACAGGTGAGCAGTGGAGCAAATGTGTGCTCACCACACCTGTGGGAGGAGCTGCAATAACTGGCGGCTGTGTGTCCATGGTCTTGATGAAGTCTTGGGCCATTTTCTCCAGCTCCTCCACCTCCCTCATGTTCAGCGGCATGCCTCCGCCCTGTCCTCCCTGGACAGGTATGGGGTTAGGGGGTGAAGGCTGCAGACACACACAGGTAAAGCTCTAGTGTTAAATCATTCTGTAAAGCCAAAAATTAAATGACATTTCTGTACAGAACGTGGAAAAGGTGGTGACGTACCGTTGATGCAGGAGTGGTTTTCATTGGTTGGCTATAGGGAGCAGGTGGAGATGCAACAGTCTTCATTTGAGGGGGAGGTACAGCAGCAGGTGGGGGTTGGTTTGCATTTATCTTACTTCCAAACGGAGAGCTTTTGGTGTTGTTAGGGGCAGCAGCCCCGCTCATGTGGTTCACCGGAGCTGCAGGAGCTGCAGGAGGAGCTGCAGGAGGAGCTCCAGAAGGTGCGGGGAATGAGCGGCTGGCTGCAGGAGCTGAAGGTTTCGGCACGTTGTTAATTGGGGCGGCGGGCTGGTTCAGGTTCTGGTTAATTTTTTGTGCCAGCGAGGCAGAAGACGTCACCACTTTGCCCCCGAAACCAGGCTTGGAGCCCACTTCCGCGGCCTTTGCGAAGCCTTGAGCACCGGCGTTTGGAGCGGAATTGTGATTGGCTTGCCGATTGGTTCTGGCTTTGAGTTCTTCCGCCCAGGGAGCCGGTGGAGGACGGTCGCCCATCTCAGGAGGCGGGAGGAAGGAAAGCGCTGGTTTGGGAGCAGTCGGAGGGGGTGCTGCGAACTTGGGTGCTGGTGCTGAGGAATACTGGCTTGGCAACTGTGGATAAACAACATAATTAACTAAACAGCCTCTTTACAGACTCCAGCAGAGATAAAGTATAAAACCATAATAGAGAAAAATGGGAAAAGTTTTAATTAACAGAAACCATAACTGAAGGATTGTCACTATTTTGCATCATCTTTAGTTAAACTACAGCTAAGGGGCGGTACGACTCCAGCAGAAGCTAATTTGATTGGAGCAGCCACGAGTTTCAGCCATCAGAAACGATTCCTCTTTCTGACATTTATGATGCGGTTTTCAGCCGAAGTTTCTCTGCTGCGGCTCAGTCCCTCCTTCAGGAAGATAAACACGCTTGCCATATAAGGCCTTTTCGCTGGGACTTCTGCCGCACGCTCTGGCGTCCTCACACTTTCACTCTCACACAAGTTCTGCTTTTTTTCCCCGTCCTCCCTCTCTGCACTTTCGGCGTGAAGCATTACCTTTTTTTTTTCCATTTCAGCCCTGACTGTTTGTTCATGCACTTCAAGCCAAACTAAACAAACTACCTTTATGTTCTTCCTCCAAACCTTCGCTTCTGTAGTATCTCTTAGTGGCTTATTTTAGTATTTTTACATGGACTTTTTATCTTTTTTTTCCCCCCTTTTGCTGGTATTTAGGTGTGAAACAGATTACAGCCACGCACGAGTTGCAGAGCATTCCTCGTTTCTCGTGTACCTTGGGGTTGAAAGGCCCTTTGGTTTCCATCTCGGACAACAGATCAGTCAGAGAATCGAGCTGCTTGTCGAAACTCGTCTGCTTCTCCATGGGTCTCTGGGAGAGGAAAACAAAAATGAGAAAAAAAATCATTGATTTACATAAACTAAGTGATCGCAGCAGAGATGAGGATGCGTGAATGGAGAAATAACTGATAAACATAAATGAACACGACTACAATCATAATGAAATTAGGATTAAAATTTTTAGTACTCGACTGGCTGTTTAGAGATCACCCAGATGGAAAACCCAGAATAGAAAGAAGCAATTGAGTATGATGTGAAGTTAATCAATTATCCATTTGCTTATTCATAAACAAAGGAAAAGCACATGTTCACACAATCTAGAAAAAAATAAGATCGTTTACACTTGAGTGACGTAAGCTGCTCCACAACACTAAATGATCCATTAATCAAAGCTTCGTTAGCGGCGTTCAGGGAAGCACCTCGACTCACCTGCGGGTTCCAAGCACCGCCTGCGACAGCAGTACCGGAGGCCGGGAGGGGTGGAGGTGGAGGGGGCGGAGGGGGAGAGGGACAGGTGGGTGAACAGACACTCTCCTCTGGGGGAGCAGGGAGGGGCAGGTCATCTGCCACAGGAGGAGGAGCAGGGAAGGCGGGAGGTGTGATTTGGCATTCAGAGGGAGGAGCTGGCAAATCATCGTCCATCGGAGGAGGTGGTGGAGGGGGAGGAAAGTCTGATAAATAAAAAAAATATATAAATGTGTATGCTTGTTCATGCACTACATTGTGGTATCTAAAAAATAATGAAGGATCAACTGGAAGCAAAGTTGTATTTTTCTCTAAAATATTATGTTTTTACAAATAAAAATATGAGGGGAATAAATTAGGTACAATCTTGCTAACCAAACTGACTGACATTATTTTAAATAGTGCTGATACCATCACAGAGTGAAGATGGAGGTGGAGGCAGGTCCCCCACTCTGCCAATGACCGCTGTGCCGAGTGGTGTGGGCGACGGCGCCGAGGGAGGCGTCTGACTTTTGGGCCGCGGCGGTGCCACCGAGGCAAACTTCTTTGGCTGGTTGTAGAAGGATGGAGTTGTGACTTTGAAGTTCAAAGATGAGGTCACCACTACTGGCTTGTTACTGCTGGATTCCTCCATGTTGTTTGCTTATCTGGAAAATAAATGCACAAAAAATAAAAACGTCAACATTTTGCAGCAAAGTTCAAACCAATCTTTTCCCACACTCCAATTCTGAAAGTAGCATTCATCAGCAGGCAGAAATCAAAGGCTTTCATTCCTTTGCTGTGTTTGGTTGACGAGATTTTTGCTTGGAATTGTGGGAATGATGCATCAGCAAAGCATTTGGCTCAGCAATGTTGCAAAGTTAAACAGAAAGCCTCTAAAAAATGTATTTTAAACACAAGAAGCACATTTTTACAATTCCTCATAAATGTTTGCACTATATTCATTAAAAATATTTTTGTATATCTAGAATTAGCAAAATCAATCGCAATTTAGATTTATTTGGGCTTTTATTTTGGCGAGTTTTCAAGATTAGCCTTTGCGGCTGCTACATTTGTTATGCTAGCTATGCTAACTGTTTAAAGAGTCACCAAACCTTAAATCAACTTTTTTTACCTCTATAAATTTTCCTTGTTTGATACATTTTGATTTAATTTGATTTAGTAATAGGGGCAGATAATTAAAGTTTTTTTTCCTTTTAATTTATTAACTGTTTTATCTTTATATAGTATTATTTTTGATTATATGTATTGTTGGTCATAACCAAATTTTTGGCCAATTAAAATAAAATTGCTTAATTCTTGAAAATAGTCCAAATCTGCCTGTGTGCTGCCCCCTACAGATTGAACTGAGGTATTACAGTTGGATTTCGTGATTGGTCAAACCATTTAAGTCCCACATCATGATCTGCAGCTCCAGTAACAATCTTGTTCCCTCTGACTGGATTTTCAAATTTTGGCTGTGGGTGGAGTCAGCCTCCAACTTCCCAGTTTAATTACCCTTTAAATAAACACATTTTAGAAGGAAAAAATGGTTTGTAAAAGTTGTAAAACAAGCTTATGATGACTCTTTAGAATAAGTTATTTATGAAGGAATGCACAGATAGCAAAGTTACAAAAAGAATGTGAAAACATTAGCAACCCATTGTTTTATTGCATTTAGAAAATATGGAAAGTTTTTCCACATGAAGACTTAAAAGTTTTATTTGCTTTTAGATCACAGCAAACGAACCCGATGAGGCTTCAGTCAAGAGCACAATTACTGTTGCCTAATCGTATCTGAGAGCAATATAAACACACGAGCATCACAGCTGAAATCCTGGGTGCCTTTGCTATCACACATATGGAAACAAACAGTTGAGTCTTTGTAGCTTTTAAATGGTTACACATTAATACAGAAATCTAGAAAGTAAATCAAGTAATTCAAAGACTCCGGCATGTAGTGGTGATGTGATACAGCATGAGCGGCATATGGAAGCTATTAAGCAGAGTGAAGTCATCAGGAAACATGCAATTATTATTATTTCTATGTCGTGACATTTATTCAAGATGTGAAGCTAAGCACTAAATCTGCGTGTTTGCTACCGATGCCTCGGTGTCAGCTGATCTATGGAAAAACAGAAGAGCCAGACTTAGTTATGCAAGTGACTAAGAGTCACACAATACTAAAGTATGAAATGGGAACTATGAACATCGACACAATAGAGTAGCACACAGAGTAGAACTGCTATGACATTCATGACAAAGACAGAAGCTTTCATTTTGTATCGTCACAAGGCTAAATCTCGTAGAAACAAGTGAGAGTTCCACAGAACAGGTTTTTTACTGCTGTCATCCCCAGACAGATATTGACTGAGCATCTCTACGGTTAACGGCAGGAACTGAACCACCAGACGACCCCTCTACACATGAAAGTCTAATTCAACAGGAAATACACCCAGTTTCATCTTTAAGTAAAAATAAGGTTGATTACATTCAAACACAACTACCAAAAGGAAAAAAATGCAGGGTATCTTAGAGAATCTGACTAAATTCACAAATTGTTTTACAGTTCAAGTGAAAGTGTAATTTGAAAGTTAAAGAGGCTGTAACCCTTGATTTTGACAGAAGATCAATAAATACTAAACTCAGAACAAACTATAGAAAAAACTGTGAATCTGCATTTTTTAATCCATGTGAAAACAATGCTTCCTATTGGGTAGCACATGAAGTGATGAAATAAGGAAGTGTGGATCTTTATTCAGATGTGTTAAACCTCACAAGGGAGAAACCCAGTAAAGAGTCTTAACGTAAACCCCAAAACAGGAACCTCAAAATGATTCAAGCTGGTTAAATGATTCAAGTTCAGTTTCTCACTAATGCCAAAGACAGATGTCAGGATCATGTAAACCAGACACCCATCTTTCAAAACATTCTCACTCCCATCTCGTCATAAATGGACATATAGTTTGACCCCCTTCCATATCACTTTTTGACGTTTTAAGTTTCACCAACTCGTCGTTTTTTGCTGTGCTGGCTGTTCCCATTAAAGCGTCCCAAACCTCTGGGCCATGAACCGGTAGTGGTCCGATGCCCGCTTGGTACAGGGCTACAGACAGGGGTCTCCAACCATCAAGAAGCGGACCAATACCCTAACCAGGTACCCTAACCTGGTACCAGTTTTGCATACGTCATTGCGTCCCAAGGAGGCCTGTGATTCAATGGTAACGACGACAAGTTGGTGACACCCAAAATGTCAAAAAGTATCGCAGAGGGGGCCAGAACGCACATATATGATGTGTTGGGAATGAGAATGTGTAGCATCTCCTGAATCCCTTTCTGGGTCATGGGGTGACCGAAGCCTATCCCAGCTATTGTCAGGCAAAGGCGGGTACACACTGAACAGATCACTAGTCTATTGCAGGGCCACACAATCACTTGCACACTGAGGGACAATTGAAGCATGTTTCAGGACTGCAGGAGGAAGCTGGAGTGTCTGGAGGAAATCCACACAGCCACAAGGAGAACATCCAAACTCCACACAAAAAGGTCCTATTTGAACCATGACCTACTCGCTGTGAGGTGAGAGTGCTCACTACTGCACTGCCATACAACTAAAACCCATTTTGCCTTGTCATTACCTTAAAGTACAGTACAGGAGTGTATAAAAGGCGAGAAATAGTTTGTTTTCTACAGTAAAAATTGCATTGTGGGAACACGACTTATTATTGAGGAATTTCACCTTCATGTAGAAGGAAAAACATCAAACAAACCTACACAAAAATTTGACTTTGAAAGGTCAGAGGGTGCAGCTTCAGCTGAAGCAAATATTTTTATTTTGTCTGCAAAAAAGAACAGTAAGCACAAAGTGAAGGGAGAAAACTTCAGCTAAATGACTCAACATGATTAAATAGGAGTACTTGACACGGGTGATGTACCCCACTTGAAAGCAGTCTATACTGTCACAGTCACTCCACTTTGTGTGAATGACACAATGGTCCTTTAAATAATTCATGGGGGTGGATAAGTGCTGTAAGACTTCCTCTGCCCCTTTCTAAAGTCCTCAGAGGTTTGGCTGGGTGAGATCAGTGATGCAGTCAGCCTTAGACATGAAGGTATGATGAAACCTGAGACCAGAGCC
This sequence comes from Oryzias melastigma, assembly GCF_002922805.2. Classification (NCBI taxonomy): domain Eukaryota; kingdom Metazoa; phylum Chordata; class Actinopteri; order Beloniformes; family Adrianichthyidae; genus Oryzias; species Oryzias melastigma. The sequence continues at coordinate 6,302,607 of NC_050527.1, forward strand.
CCCGCGCTGAAGCCCACATTTGGCTCAACAACCCAATGACATCACTTTTTCGGATCTCCGCTCTCCCTTCATCCATCGTGTCTGAACCCCGCCATGACGAACGATTCTCCGACATTCTGCTGCGTGTCGCTGGAGGGTCGGATGAATGTGATTTTTATCTCCATTGTCAGTCAAGTTTCAGCAACTACTTGAACTGCATGACATCATCCGAGGTTGCATTCCATTTTTCTGCTCTGCAGCTGTGAAGGGAAATCACGTAGGTTTTGTGTGTGTGTGTGAGGGCTCCAGCTCAAATCACACGCAGCTCTTTGGGTTCAATAATAGCCGGTTTTGTTGGACCGCCTTCACGCCTCAATACTGCAGCTTTTAAATTTCTTCATATCACAAATACATGTGCAGAAGGGGAACATAAATGGACTAACTACACTGATGGGCCAGCAGGGTTGCTGCACTTATTAACGGGTTGCAAAATCCCTGCTGAGGACAAAAGGTGAGACTTCTTAGAAGCTGGGGAGAAGGGCCTCAAGGAGCAGATTTTCAGACGCATCTGAACTTTTAACCAAAAGTATGAAAGGAGAAGTTAGCTGCGGTATTTTCTGCCTACTTTTTGTTTTTTGCCTTTCAGCTGAAGATGAATCAAAAACAGATTTCATCCTCCTTTAAATAAGCATTGTGACTTTATGTTTTGTCATAAAAAACATTGCAAAATCATTTTAGTGCCACTCTGCTGATGTTTAGGAATATTGCCACATATGTTCAGTACCCATCTTACGCAATCTTCAAGAAAAGGAGGACTTCAAATTATCAACAAAAACTCAAAATTTCTCACAGGATTTGTGTGTTGTTGTTGTTGTTGAAGCTCCTCTATTGTTCTGATGGTACACCCAGTTTCAGGGAAAGCGTGTCTGGGTCGGGGGTCACTAATGCAGGAGGGGGGGACAAACAACCTTTTCGAGTCTCTTCTCACAGGTCACTGGACACGCATTGTGTGCCAGTGACGTGATTCTTTTCAAAACCATAGCAACAGGAATAACAGAACAGGCTGTGTTTCCACATTTTTACATCACAAGCAACTGAATTCTGAATCAGACAACACCTCGAACAACAGCCCTGCTCTCACAGCGTAATGTGGGCCAATGAAAAGTCACAAGACAGCAAGAGAATAAATAAAAGCATTTGACAAGAAGGGCTTTGAGCCAAATGAATGCTCTAAAAAAGTGTTTTGACTTACAGAAGTTACAATTAGGGAAGATTCCACTCATTCTTCGTGTCATGTTGTGTTTAATTTGACTCACAGAGAGGTCATAAAGTAAGCCTCACTACTAGTATCTCAGACTACAGTTGTCTCACACTATTCTCTTCTTAAACACGGTTTACTCACTGCGGCCTTAGGGTTTAGTCTCACTAACAATTAGGGAGAAATTTTGATGCTAAAAATAAAAACAAAATTAAAGCACATTACTAGAAGGTTTGTGTCTCCCAAACCTCCCTGTCAGTGGAAGAGCTGAAACATTGTCTAGGTAGAACATGACGTCAGGCAAAAGCAGAAACTCTTAAAGCATGAGATGTAATCACAGCGGATTTACGAATGTTATTAAGTGAACAAACATCCTTTTGGACCCAATGTGGTTTTAAAAAGAGAAACAAACAGCAATCTGAAGCAGGTTTTCTTTTCTATGCCCTCAGCTTGAATCGACCTTTAAAGCTGCAGCTGAGTAACTGGCCACAGGCAGAAACCAGTACAGAAACACAACCATACTGCCACGGCTGCTGCTGAATCATTTGCTTTGTTTGCTCATCCTTGTAATATTAGTTAATGCAAACTAGTCGAGATTGAAAATAACACATCACCTTCTTTAGTCAATATGTTTAGTAAAACTCTCGTTGGTTAGTTTGTTTGTGCGATTTTTCAATTTTTAGCTCGACTCCAAAAGAATAAATAAACCTCACACCGCTTCCAAATTATACTCCTTCAGATACTTCCAGTTATAGGCAATGTTTCTTAAACTGTGTTGATGGAGACCTTTGAAGGCAGCTACTGTAACTCTTGTGCTATCCTATGCATGTTTATATTAAAAGTGGGGTCATCTGGCCCCACAAGACAGTGTGCTGAACTTTTTTTTTCATCCCAAAGATTTTTTATCTTCACTGGTGTCCGTGGTAAACATAAAATCCAGTCCACCTTTGTCATGGGAGAGATCACACATCATTATAAGGGTGGGGTCATCTGGACCCCATAAGATAGCACAAGGGTATAAAAAAGTGGGCTTTCTTTACTGCAGCCACTCTGGAAATCTGTTTGTCACCTCAAAAAGAAGTTTAACTGAAACATTATGCATAACACAAATTAAAAATAAAAGTAAAAAACCAATAAAATACACCTATGTTGACCAATATTTGTGCCTATTAAGAGGACTGGCTTAATTAGAAACAATTGTAGCCTCCACCTGTAGGGGGCAGTAGCTAGAGTTCAGTTTGTCTATGCTAGCCACAGAAGAAGTAAGAGTGAACCAAAATAAAATCAGACTCCAAAATCTCACGAGTGCCTTTAAATAAATAAAATAATGTTGCAATAAAACTAAATAGTTTTGACCGACTGATATTTAATCAAAACCCATAATTTTAAAGAGTTTGGGAATCTTTTTGCCAAAAGACACATGAAAAAAACAAATACATTAAAAAGTTTACTATTGAATTATTATCCGTTTTAAAAATACGTTTTAGTTATTCTTAAAAAATAAAATAATAGTTATTCTTTTCAAGACGTTTGATTCTGATGATATGATGAAACAGCTCGAGGAAATCAAGCTAAAAATGACTCATAGTGTAGGTTTTATGAAACACGTGTTCATTTCTTCGAATTGATGTAAAATCTAATGAAATTTATATTGAAGGACTAGCTCCTACAAACAAGAGTTGACCTAAATTAAAATTGATTCACCACAAGGACCATTACTACAATTTTATTAGACCCATCTGGCTCTCAATATGAATATTTTCTGACGGCGCCACAGGCTTTAAAATGTAGAAACAAAGGCAATAATCTGTTCCATTTCACGGGAAAAATACAATATATCGTGTTTTAATCAAATCCACTACCCATAATGCCTCATTAGAAAAAAATAGCTAGCAAGAAATTATACTTAATCAACACCAACAACCTAAAAAAAAGAGATAATTTCCCCTTTTTAAACGATTCTATGGCCAAAATCAACACCCACCTGAGCCTCGAAGGAAAAACGACACCTCTCATTCATCCGAACGGGAGCGTTTGACCAGATCAGACCACTTGCACACACCCCTAGTGTGCAAGGCTTTAGTCACTCGGCTTCCGCGGTGAATCGAACCGACACCCCCACGCTTTGATCCTTACCTCATATGGACACGTCAATGTTTAGCTGAGCGGCAGTCATCTATGCTAATCTTTCCTCAATATCCGCCATAAAAGAAAAATAGCAGCGAGCAACCCAAGCTAGCTCTCCACTTAGCTTACAGAAGTTTGTACTGGACTTCCTGTCGGAGCTTCCGCATAGCAGGCATCTGCAGTCCCCACTCATTTAAGATCAGGGAGATTTATGTCTATAAATAATATAATCGTATAATCAAAAGGGGATATATTAATGCAACAATGAGTGATATCCTATTCATATTTTTCTAAACTAATGGATAACATTCCACAAACCTGCTACTTCATGACAGAGCAAAGGTTTTACCTTATTAGGTAAGCTCATCTCTGTGAGGAATGCCTACTCTTCTCATGTGCTGAGTCACAAAAACACACAAAAGCTTGCTTACCCTGGTAAACAGCTGCAGATCAGTTCCCTCTTTTCCTTTAGTTCTTTTTCCCCTCCTCTGGTTCTAATCTGAGTACAAGTTCTCTGTAATACCAACTTCTCCTTTTCTTTTCCCCTATTAGACCCTCCCCTTGTGCCTTTAAGTCTGGAAAAGGAATGACACCATCCTTCCAAACAAGTTCTTTCTCGCTTGACTTTGGCCCAACTCTTGAGTATTACGACACAAGCAGCACCCTTCACCCTCCTTCTCTCCTTCTGTATCATAAACTGTCCAGGCAGACCCCTCCTCCTCTTTTCTCCTCCTCCTCCTCCTCCTGCGATCTCCTCTCTCTGGATTTTTGTGGCATTCTTCATTGGGTGACATCAACCCTGTTGCCTCTCCATGTAAGGTCAGACAGGGGGGAATGAGGGAGCCAGAGGGAGGGAGAGATAATGAAGCCAGAGGCCCGATCAGATGCAGAAAGTGGTCAGGAGTTTAAACAAAAAGAGGTGCAGTGGTTAAAGCGTTCTGAGCCGTGGAAAGAACTTATTCACTACCAGGAGGCTTAGAGATTAAAGAATATCTCAGGATCAGTCCCCTCCATTTTTTGTTTTACACTGGGAGAGTTCTCCTCATGATTTGTTTCTCTAAAAAGGAGGTCGATATTAGTTTTTTTTTTTTTTGTTCTGGTAAGTTGAAGGTTGTTAAGACTGTTTCATAGACTAAACCAAATGTCACAAAGTAGATAGTGAGTTCCCTGAGTTGTTTTCTAGATGCCAGACAAATTTCTTCAGGGATTTAGTTCACTGCAGGCAAATCTGCACTGCGAGAAAACCATTATTTGGACCTCTGACATTATTATTCTTTCACACAAGTGAAGGAAACAGCTGTGGAAATAAATGCAATGACCTAGCTGGAAAGAATTTTTCTGTTCATATTTTGTCTTTGAAGGCTGGACTTGTTTAAAGATATACGCCAAGGAAAATTATGTTTTTGGTGGTTTTAACATGTTCTTGTGACATTTTTCTGATGATGGAGGACATATATAAAGAGAATTAAGCTTAAAACTGTATTTCTTTATACAAATTATTATGAATTAGAGGCAGATGAAAAAGGCCGTTGGAAAAAGCTTGTAGGTGTAACATAGAAACTACTAATCTTTCTAATTTGTGCTTTTCAAAATTAAATGTCTTCTGGAGCAGCAAGAGAGTAAACAAAGGTTGATGGGAAATGAGGGCAGGCTTACTCTGTTCCAACAGTTCCACCTACAACTCAGATGTGAATTTTGAATAAACTGCTGCAACTCTGCACAAACTATGTTCCAGAAAACAACACAGTATATTTTTTACTAAAAGTTACATGATCATAATTAAAAGACCGCTTTTAAATTTGATCAAAAGTTGATCATAGTGGGACTTGAAGGACACATGCTTTAAATAAAGATGATATAATCTTTGCATAAATCACACCTGGAATTTCAATCTAATTCAAAAAGATTTCATTTCTTAGGCTAACCAGTGTCAGAATATGATGTCACTCAGAGTGAGCAACTATCTGGGCTTGGCCTGTTGAGGTCTGACACAGACAGCCCTCTGCAGCAGCTGTTGTGTAACCTGTTGCTGCCCAGGTCATGTCTGTGAACTACAGGGAGTGGTTATCAGGGTTTTTGATAGTCCATTGTCCCGCAAAGGAATGTTTCCAGTCTCTCGCCATTTCCAGTGAGACAAAAAAAAATGTGCTCAGTTTCCACTCCAAGCAGCAGCTTTGGTGAGCCAGTGGGATAAGAAAGGATATCCATATTGAGGCTGCAATCACTCATGCCAGTACCACATAATCTGAAGAAAAGCTCTTTTCTGTGCCATTTCTTCCATTTCACCAGGTTTGACAGCCAAGGGAAGGACGTGTGCACGCTCTGTGCGAGGGTGTGCTTATCTAGCATCAAAACACTGTTGTGCCAATGGTGAATGAAGCTGCAAAAAAGGCTCATGTGGAGTTTAGTTAAGGTAAGAAGAAAAAAAAAACAGGTGGCTTTTAGAATTAGGCAGAATGCCTGGAATGTGGCCAGAACTTGGAATCAATAGCGCCCACCTCTCTTCCCCCAGCGTCTGCTGATGTGCCAAATTTTTTCTCTGCCTCTCTCTGTAAAGCTGCATTTTTTCAGCACCTCATTTTTTCTCTCTGTCTCCTCCTTACGCTGCACTTTTTATTTCCAGTCCTATCTCTATTCCACTCCTTGCCCAACACCTCCTGCATATAAATCAGTCCCTGCTCATAACACCTCAATCTTAATTGTTAATCCCCTAATCATTTTAGCTCCAAATAGCAGGAGAGTCAGTCCAGTTTCTCCCTTTTCTCTATGGATGAATATAATCATTTTCTCAATAAAAAAAAAAAAAAAAAAAAAAGGATTTTTTTTCATGTCACACAAATGTTTTTAGTTGTGTCTAAACTTATAACTCAGAATGTAGAGGGACCCAGAAGAAGTATTTTTCATAATAATTTTAAGTTTTTGCTATTTAGTAAAAAAATAAAAAAAATAAATAAAGAAATAAACAATACCAGTGTGAGAAGGACACCTGACCTTCAAGCATCAAAGAATTAGAGACAAAAAAGCTGCATATAACATAAAAAAGCTTATAAATTCAATGTGATTAATCTTAATATATCTTTGTAATACCAAAATTCTGTACATTTATAGAAACAAACTGATTCTAGAGCTTAAACTACAATTTTTATTCATAAATATACATGAATTGTAAAAACTCAAAATTTTCTTGAAGAAATTCTGCATTGCATGAAGTAGAGAGAAGACTGCAGATGATCATTTAAGCATCAGTTTTATGATTCAGTTATATTTGACCCATGCAGAAAAGGTCAGATTGTGCATATACTGACAAGAAATAATCACATGTTAGCAAGTTAAATGATGAGGGATTAAAACTAAGTAGAATGGTAAAGTTCTGAAAAAGGGATCTAAGACTAAATCACAATGAAAGAGGCCCAGTCTAAAAATTTTATCAATCCATTTATTTTAAACATCTGATCACATTGAGAAAAAAAACAAATACATTTACTTTTAAAAAATTCTTCAATGAAAATTTACAGAATTTTTTGATGTTTTCTATTAAATTAATTGATTGCATTTTACTGAACAAATTTCTTAAATTATTTTTTCTTTTTAATTTCCAACATGTAGAATGTATTACACACACACTGAACTTGCAAATCAACATTCATTAGGGGTTGACTTTTCTCCAAAAACCAGCATGAGGCTGCAATGAGCCGGTCTCACCAGTTAGTGTCAGGCTGACACACATCACCGAGCGGCTGGAGAGCTGAAGATTCCCTCCTGTTCTCCAGCAGCTGGAAAATCGGCATCAGTTTGGGACACTCTGGGAATTCAGGGAATTGGGATAAAGTTTAAAAAAATCACTGATTTGGATATGATCCTAAAAAAATACTGACAGCTTGTTACGGAAGATGGAAACAGGAGTCCCAGACACTAGAGAATCACATAGGATGAAGAGCGTTGTGTTGTTGACAATAGTCTAAACATGGGGGGACTGGAGCAAGTGAGAGTGTAGGGCGAACGGCATGAGGAGAGGAATTGTAAATAATAGAAGACATTTGGGAACTCTTCGTCTGCAAGCTTTGGTTTTGTGTACCTGCAGCACAAAAACACACAGAAGCACATCATGAATGCAAAAGCTTTCCCCTCAGACAAAAGACACGTTCAGGAGACTAAAGTCTCAGGAAATCAACTAATTCGGTGAATTAACAAAGACTCTTGTTAGTTTATTAGAAGACAAACTGAACCGGTAGAGAATGTGTCTGTCTTGAGGGTATTTATATAGTCAGTGGCGGAGCTAGAACATTTATATGGGGGCTGAAGACTTTGGAAGGGTGACAAATGAGAACAGCCATCACAAATGAAGTGATCAAAAATACTTTTATTATTGATGAGTTTTTATTGGTAAATTAAGTCCACCAAGTCTTAGCATTATCAAGAGACTTAGTATTCCAAATAAATACAGAAAAACACTTATTCAAGGAATGTAATTACAAATACATACAAGTATTTGGGCAATACATTCATTTTGAAATTGAAGTTAGTAAAAAAAGACATTTTGCTTTAGAGTTAACTCTAAGTAAAAAACTCGTCTTCATGTTCAGTTTATAACATGACACACGGCCAACTTTTTTCAAGGATTCCAAAGAGAGACTGTGAAGGATTTAATAGAAGATCATCAGCATATAAAGACATTTTGTGCTCCCGATTAGCTCTCTGGATACCCTTAAAGCTATCTTCAGATTGATGAGTTATTAACAAAGAGTTAAATAAAAAAATAGAATTTCTTCCTGCAATGGCATGGAAACAGAGAGGGTTTTGGCTAAGGTTGGGGTGCTGACAGCCCAGATCGCCCAGCTTTCAGAATACAGGGTTATACCGAATCATTTGAGGCAATCATTTTAAAAATGTTTTTATTTTTGCAATGCCACAAGAAGCCTAAATTGATGTTTTTTTTTGTTAATCTTTGTCAATAATTATACTAATATTGACTCAAAAATTGGGGGAGGGAACTTCATAGCTCCGCCCCCAACATTACTCCTCCTCTCACTTCCTGTTCTCCTGATGAAATTTCTCACTATCCCATTCTTTGATTTACTTTGTTCCCCCTTCTTTCAGTTCTGTTGTATACATTTTTCTTCAGAATCTCTTCACACCATTACCCAGCTGTGAAATCCAAAACTCCCCACACTTTTCACTCAAACACACAAACGAATGTGACTGCTCCAGACATAAACAAACACACCGTGGAAAGAGTTAAGACAAGAGGAAGGACGAAATGAAGACACGTCTGACAAAAACAAGATAAGGGACAAATAATTTTTGATGAAGCTCATCAACCCAGACTCTATTTTTCGAGTATGTTTCTCTGAAAGACCATAAAATCGATTCATCTGCTAAAACGCTCTCAAACTGCTGGAGCGAGGTGGCATCGTGGGGGCTTTTCGTCATCCTTGAGGCACACAGCAGTCAGGGACTGATGCCCAGATAGTGGCAGATACACGAAAGTCACTGATTACAGAAATGATGTGGTGCATGTAAGGCCGCCAAGATAATATTAAGCAGGAGGTGCTGCATTTTAATTCAGTGCAGAATCATCACCCCAGATAAGAAAACAAGAGGTGTGCTGACAGGAACCGGATAAAAGCCGTCGCTGCCATGTGTTCCACGACAGTCTGAAGCTCATGTGAGTGAGATTTGAGGAAGGAGATGACACATCCGGTGAAGGCAGCTGTCTTTAGGAGCCGGTAACACTTCCAGGGGGGTTGACGTCACACATTTTGTGCCCTGCTTGACCTTATTCATCATCAGCGGTCTGCAACAGGCGCTTTTTTTAACAGGACTACCCAAAAAAAAATCAATCAGGAAACTGCAGCTCGATAAAACTCTTCAGCTCAGGCTTCCACAAATACCAAAAAGTTAAACCACAACAGTCCAGTTCTGAGCAGGCCCAGATTTAGCTAGCCCCACTACAGGGTGCAGGTAGAAAGTTTGGGGTGTCGTATCCCTCCGAGCCAGTTTTATTTAGTCTGTTTAGTTTTTAGCTTTTGTTTAGTTTATGACTGACCTTCTGCTTCTGTAAAATTAGTGGCATGAAACCAAATGAGGCAATTCTGTTGTGATATTGGGCTACATAAATAAAATTGAATTGAATTAAAATGCATAGAAACAATTCAATCATCTTCTCCTTTGATCTATTTGATATGTTTTATACATTTTATGTTGAATACTCTTCCTACCTCTACTATTTGGATTTACTAGAGGATTCACTGCCTGTTGAGATGGCATTTATGGTTTTTTTTTGTATTTCTATTTGTCCATTTGACCTCCGGTCCCAGTATGTAACAGCCAGACCTCTCTGGTCATGTGGAGCCAAGCTTTTGTCACTTCCAAGAGTCAAAACCAAACATGGCGAAGCTGCATTCAGCTTCTATGCTCCATATATCTGGAAAAGACTTCCAGAAGGCCTCAGATCAGATGAAGCGCTTGTTTTTTAAAAAAATCCAGATTAAGATTCCTGTTCTCAGCTGCCGTTTATTAGCTTTTATTCAAGTTCATATCTATACTGTTACTTAAAGCTAACATTAAATTACTATTTTTAAACTTTCTTTACATTTTAATTTTATATTTAATGTTTTGTACAAAACACCTTAAATTGTCTTTTGATGCAAAATGTGATACACGAGTAAATTGGTCATAATCTGTATTGATTTGAGTGACAGGATATTTCTGATATTTCTGAGTAAAAAGAATATTAATGATCGTATGTTGTTTGGAATGGACAGAAATGAAAAAAATACAGTTTTTATGGTAAAAAAACAGTGTGTTTTGAAATGTTTTTGCCCATTTTGATTACAAAAATTCCTTTTATGTAAAACTCAAACCATTCGCTGGTAATTAGTCAGAAAAAAACATTCATAATTGAGACGAGCTGCATTTTGATGGTTAGTTTATTTAAAAAATGTTCACGCTTTGGTGTTTTTCACTGGCCAAACATATTTGAATCTAGGAAAAAATACACCCTGATTCACAACAGAAAAATAGAAGCAGATCTTGACACATATACTTCATCTGAGGTCAAGTTCATGTCCAAAGAGCGACTCATTTGAGCATCTTACATATTGACTGACACAAAAATGGAACCATGATTGGACATATAATTGAGTTTGTCAATAAAAAGAACAATTATGGGTGTCTTTATTCCAGTCTGAGTATCTAAGAGGACAGCCGTGTCCTCTGCCCCGGTGGAAAACCAAAAGAATGAACTCTGACACATCTATATTTAAACATAGTGTCCTGTGTGATGAGCTGGGATTATGTATGATTTGTTATGTCTGGCAAGTCGCACATCCACTTTAATCCCTTTATTATGACTTCAAAACGCCAGTCATTTATCTCATATTCATGTCTGTCTGTCAGCCTCCAACTGAGTAACTCTCGTTTCCCTGTCAGTTCTCTTTGGCCAGTCTGGAGCGCTAATTTATGTCGCACAAGATCGTTTTCATGCCTTTGCTGCCCATGACTCCACTGTTCTCTGCATTTTGTCCCATCAGTCCCCCCATCTGCTGCGCCTTTTCTTTTTTTTTTTTTTGTCTCAATGGTTCTTCCGCCCATCTGCCCTTATCCTTTTTCCTCACTCCTTTCTTTGCAGAGTTAGAAGATCGTCCTCATCTGGATGCACCTCCTCTCACTGTCCAGAGTTTGGCCAAAGCTTTTCATGCAGTTACTTAGAAACAGCTTGCATCAGTTTGCAATCAGCAGACAGAGGGGGCGGGGTGTTGCCCACACAGAGATGGGATGTTGGAAATCCAGGGAGAAGAAGTTAGTTTTTGTAGGAAACTGGATGGAAAAAGGAGAGGTTTTAGATGGATCAGAGAGTTGATTATGTTCAGATTGTTGATTTGTATACTTGAAGGAGGCAGGGAATGACCTGAGAAGAAACAGAGGGATGACTCAGATCAGAGCGATAGAGAAAGAGGTGGAGACTCAGCCGCAGCACCACTGTGAAGGAAAACCCTCCGTCGGACTGTTTTATTTTTTACCCTCAGTGGATGATCTGCATGCATTTTTGAGCGATCAGTAGGAGGGATGGAGGGAAGGAGGAGGTTGTGAAGGGAGGAGGAGGAGGAGAAAAAAAACCGCTGCAGTGCATTGTCAGGCTGAGTGCACAGAGGAGAGGGAGACAGAGAGAATCCCCCATTTTAGCTCAACAATCTCACAGCAGTGCAGAGACATCCACAACAATGGCAATCTGGCACTCACTGCGCTATTGATCTTGGTGGAGGAAACCCAGCCAGTTTGGATGTTGTCATCTGTTTTTGTAAATGAAAATAGTGCTTATCTACTTACTATAACCCTTCTGTGGTTGGGAAGAACTGGCAACACATGTTTGGATGAAATGTTGCTTAAAAATACAACAGTTTGAATACAAAAAAGGGGGATCATGTGATGTCACAGGTGATTTCACACTGGAGGGTGGTTTTGTTGCTTGATCTTTATTTTAGTTCTAATCTATCCCCCACATGCATGCAGGCATACTGACTTACTAACCGGATCTCCTCCAAGACGCCGCACTGGAGAGGGAGAGCGCGCGGGAGGCAGAGAGAGAGAGGGGGGGATCGAGCACGCGCGCAAGAAGAGGAAGAGAGAGAGAGGAAAAAAGAAGAGAGAGCACGGCAGAGCAAGGGAAAAAAAGAAAGGGAGTCGAAAGAAAGAGTCGCAGGAGGGAAGAAGGAGAATGCGCGGCGTCTGGGTAACACTTCCACGCGTGTGTCCAGGGCCTGTGTGAATACACCATGGGATGCATCGGCTCCAGGAGACTGAGTAAGCATCGCCGACTGCGGGATAGAGGGCTGGTTTGGGATGGTGGGGGTGGAGGGTCCTGCAGGAGCACACTGGGGGTAGGTGGGGGGATGCAGACTGGGAAGTCCTTTTCCTTGGGTTGTTATGCTGCCGCCTCTCCATCCGCGCGGACGTGCAGTGCGTGGATGGGAGCACGCATCATGCGGGCAGGATGCCAGGGACCGTATGCGTTAAAAACGTGCGGCTGCGAGCGCACAGAGTTTGCATCCTCCCCGCATCCTCCCATCGCTTGATTAATGGTGCTGTTTGGAAGAATGCATGGCGTGAGTGGGAGGATGGAGATTGAAATGCTGTGATAGTGCTTATTTATAGAGGAAGGGGGGGGATCCCATTGTAGAGGGGGAGCATTTGTTGTAATTTCATGAATAATAGGGATAGAGGGGACAATGAAGGGAAGAATTTCAGGGAGGAGGGGAGGCAGGCGTATGGTGATGGAGAGCAGGGGGGAGGATGGGAGGGAGGGGCAACAACATGCAGGAGAGAGGGTGTGTGGCCTTGATGGGAGTTTTCAGGTGAGGACAGTCCTGAAGGGAGGAGCACTGCAGATGGGGGGGTAGAGGCAAGAAATTGACAAATAAGAAGTGGTTCGTCATCGATGGGATTGGTGCATGCTCAGGTACACATTTCTGAGCAGCTTGAGTCACACTCTAAGGTAAAAATAAACACAAGCTGTTTTTTTTTTTTGCATGAATTAATAATGAGCCACATGGCACATAAGGTTTGAAGACATCCTTATAGAAACTCATTTCCAGCAGACGGCTGAGCAAATCAAGGGTGCAGAAAGTGTGTTTAGATGATCAAATAGGAGGAAACAAAGGTGGGCTAAATGGCACTGCAAGGACACCAGGTGTGAGGCTAATGCAGCAGAAAAAGCCTCACGCTCGCCAGAGACATCAACATAACATTGTTTGATGCGCGACATGGCAGCATCTCAGACGGAGATCCTCCTGTCAACACCGGGGTCAAGCAGGAGAAAGCCCAGAGTCTCCAGCTGCTGAGTGTAATGTGATTGAAGGAGACACACGGTTTGCAAAGATGCCACATTTGTCTGATTGTGTGCCGCCTGAATGCTGATGCTCTTTTAAGCGAGGCGGGGATGAGAGACGGGTCAAAATTTACAAAGGGTGTTTGTGAGGTAATCTCCTGTTTGAGTGATGCACACATGGTTAAGAGGTTGTGCATCTAATAAACAGAATTCAGTTGTTACGCTGAGCTCCATTGTGCACAACAATCAGAACATGAATATGTAAACAAACAGCACTTAAGATAAGGACGAGCAGCTGTTGCAAAAGCAAGCCTGGCATTCTTTAGGAGGTAGCAGCAGTTCTGCCAGTCTAGAGGCGTGGCTTTGTTTATCCTGAGTGAGAATGGCTTCTGTGTGTTTTTATTGATCGGCCTTCTCAACTGCAGCCAAAGGGCTGCCAAGCCCAGATCAACAGGAGGAGCAGCGGATAGCAGATAGCCCGGATGGCCTGCCTCTCTAAAATGGAAGCCCCGATGTATGCGATTGTCTTCCAGTAACTCTACCTTTTTTCCCCAGCTTTGTGGTGTCACGTAGTAGGACGCTCTTCTTATATTGGATTTACAGCCATCGTAATATTGCATGGCAGGTTACTACAGAGTATCCCTTCAGCTGATTGCTTTCTGTTGACATTTATAAAGCAGAAGAAATAGGGATACTATGCTTAAAAGAACACAAGCTGGAGCTTTTTGTCATAAAATCAGTATGATAAGGTAAAAAAGTAGCCAGAATAAAGCAAAAAGATAAAATAAAAGAATCAATTTACACTTCTTTAGAGCTTGTTTCTCTGACTGTTGTTTGTTTGTGGTGTTACTTTTAAAGGCTTTGACCTTGCTTTCCAAAATTATTCAAAAGAGCAAAAGTTTTGTCCATTTTATAGTTTTTAAAATTGGAACTCCAGTGTGGTCCGACTGCACCATATCAAAAAGGTGGCGTGCAAGAATCTCAACTCAAACATTCAGCACATTTACAGTGTGTGATTTTGTTCTCCTGCATGCTATTCATCACCAGTGTTGCAAGTTCAGGTGAGGTACAGTGAATGAAGCACTTCATCCATCCATCATCCCCTTCAGAAGGTGGAGGCCTTGAGATGTGGTGGAGTGGAGGCTCTCATCCTTCACCTTGTCAGAACAGCGTTTTTTTTTTTTGTTACAAATCAGCAAATGTGTAGAACACTTCAAGTAGATTCCCACGAGCTAACACGCTGCTGTCAGTGTAAATAGCTCTTTGCTACCTCATAATGATTGTATTTCTGCATGCAGATCCACTTATTCTATTACTTATCATTGTGCTGAAAGCTGCACATTAGAAACATTTTCCTGTACCCACTTAGCCGCCTGCACCAGCGCCGCGACTGCATGAAACATTAATCACTGTTTAATTTAGGCCATTGTGTGCAGTGTGACTGTAACTGCCATGGCTCCGGCTGTTGTGGTGAAATTTGCAGATGTGATTGTGGGACAAACCGATGACTCTCCTTTTATTTTTTAAGGCAAAATGAATCAAGATATTTGTTTGTTTGTTTCTACCTGATTAAAAAAATCCAGCGTGGGATGTTAACAATGAGAGTTTTGAAAGTTTTTAGAGCTTTTTTATTCATGTTCCTGAATATGATTTCAGTAAAAAAGTTATGTTTAAAAAAAAAAAACAGAATTTAGCAATGATCTGCCTCAAAAGTCTGTATTGTTATGTATATGCATGCAGTGACTTGTGAATGACCTCCAGTTTGCATCTCTCGTGGGACAGCCCACTTGCAGATATATTTACATTGCGAGTGGGTGTGAATGCGGCAGAATCGCCGCTGCTACACGAAGACTTTCCTCCATCGCTGAGGGTTTTCTGCTCTGGTGTTACAGAGAGGGATTCCCTGCCATAAAATTAAAAAAAGGAAACCTCCACCCCTTTTTTTTCGCTACACCATGCCTTCCTTACACACACTCTGTCAACAACTGAGACCATGTCCCACATTTGCTGTTTCACAGTCAGCCTGTAAACTGGAAAATGTGGCAGAGGTGGTGTGTGATTGATTGGCTCCTTTCCAGGTTAGAAAAGCCTTGTAAACAAGAGCACATTCAAGGTCAAACACTCTGTGATGCACTACCTCGGAGACACACTTAAACCTGATGACCCTTGTAGGAGTCTGTTTACCACAAAGATGTGATTATACGTTTCAGGCCCTTTAATGCATCACATACGACATACGGTGCAAGTTTGGGACTCTTTTTCCTCCGTTTCTCAAATGTTTGCTTTCACTAACAATCCAGACGGCGGGTTTTATGTTAGAGTTTAGGGAAACTATCGCACATTTACGCACTGCAGTGTAAAAGCCCACCCTTGCAGGCATCACATCTGTGTGCAGATCAGGAACACGGGGCCTGTGTGTGGGCACATGAGGGCAGGCGCTCTGTAAACACTGTGACTCAGCCTCGGAATGAGTTCACAAGCGGAAACAGTGCCAGGAAGGAGAAATTTCATCTCTGCTGTTTGATCAGTGTGCGGCAAGTGTATGGACTCATTTATATGCATCTGTGAATGTGTGCGGCTTCAGAGTGCTCTGAGTATCTCCCTGCTACTTGTAGCAAATAACCACTTCAGTCCTGATAAAAAAAACCCAATGATCTTGTGGTGTCCTTTGATTATCAAAGAACAAGAAAGTACTGATTTATTGCATGAAAGTCTCATTTTCTGTTCAATTTCACTAGAAAAGACAGTGTTTTGGTCCATTTATGCTCCAAACTCTCATGGAAAAAATATTCCTGTTGGTCGCTCGTCATGGTACGTTCACATCAGCCTTGGCAATGTATATTCGCAATGAAAGGTCTGTGTAAATGCACGTAAATGTACATTTTACACAAGTTTTGAAGACAATTTTGGGGCTCTATGTACAAAACATCCATTGAAAGTTAAACCAGTTACACTTTGACTAGTCATGGAGTCCATGATTTGGTTGAGACAAATGGATGGTGTCCCTTTTCATGCACGGAAAACTGATCATGGAAGAAAATGTATAATTGCAGTTTGTGCCCATATATGACACTAAGGCCGAATCCGAATTCTTCCCCGACCCCTACGGCTTCTCCCTACCCCAACATTTAGCCCTCCAAAAGGAAAAAGAGTGTCTTCAAACTCGGAACTTAAGGTAAATTCCAATCGAATGTAATTTGCTTGGTGGAGACGGCCAGTTCCAATGTTAAGTCAATGGTACAGATGCAAGTTGAGGAGATCTGAAGTCCCATGGTGTGATGGGCACGGCGTGGAGGTCTGGAAGCAGCTTGATTTGAGCGTGAGGCACGAATTTGAATAGCTGAAGTTTGACAGGTCGCCACGTTGCATCTGCCAATGAGGAACTCAGCTTTGGACACGTGATGTTTTCAGTGACTCAATCAGCGGGTAGAATTATAATCCAATGTGAGAGTTTAGTCCTGAACTTCCATCTATTTCCTTAACCCACTAGAGCCGCAGGGTTGCAGAGTTCACCTGGATACTTTGGCGCGAAGGTGGGATACACTCTGGACAGATCGCCAGCTTTCGCTTCTGTGGCGGAGCTCACTTGCTCGATATGCCGGCAGATGGAGACCTGCTGCGGGGTGAGGCGCAAGCCTCATCGAGACATTTAAAAAAAAAAAAAAAAAGAAAAAGATCCACTAATTTATTTTTATTTTCCCCTCTTGTGTTAATATTGGAGACTGAGCCTTCAAACTTAGTCACAGAGACAGAAACATAGCGGCTGTCATACAAAACTCTTCATAGAACATAAACCTGATCTAAATATCATCTCTATCCATGAGAGATACACGAACAGCGCTCTATGCAATCAGGCTGAAAGCAATAGTTGGTTGCCCCTCCCACACGCAGCCGCCCTGGATCGTCACGCTCACAAATACATTTTTGACAAAAAAAGGGGCGGGGAACGTGAAATTAGTCACACGAATCACGATCAGTGTGAATGCACCTTTACTCTCACTCACTGATGTGCCGGTCAGCTACGTTAGCGCGGAGCTGCTAGCACTCGGACATACTTAACAACATTGGTTTTATAGCTTTAAAAGGTCGTGCTAAAACAAAAAGTCTTTACTACGTCTGTGGTTTAGAGCGCACCAAAGGGAAGAAAAGTGCGGCTTGCCCTAGGGATACAGAACTCGAAGTCCCTTCTTTCTACCCTTAGAAAACCTATTTCGGATACCCCTTTCCCTTCAAATCCCCCTTCAATTGGAGGGGTAGGGAGAAGCCAGAAGGATAGGGGAAAAATTCGGATTTGGCCCAAGTCTTTCATACATCCAAATAGAGCTGTGAAAGAAAAAGCCTGGAGCAAGATTCATGAGATTTGCACATCTGCTAATATCAGGCAGAGAGTCCAGTGAGAACACCATGAACACGTTCAAGAACGCGTGTTTAGCAAGATCAAGAAGGCACGTCACATGTGAATGTAGTCATGATACTGGGTAGCAGATACTTCTGCAAGTTTTCTATTATTACATCAGGGAACAGGTGACTGCTTTGCTATATTTATCTTGTCTCAAGAAAGTGAGCATTCACACATATTTTGAGGTCTTTTGGTCACAGGCGGGTGAATCCAAGCAGTGATTGCACGCTGTGTTTGAGGTTTTCAGGGAGAGCATGCAAAAGTATTTTTCCATTTGGGTGGATGGTGTCTGGGAACACTCAAGCTCAATTTCCTGACCCAAACTCTCTCAACCATCTGGGCTCTCTTCCTCAGCTGTGTTTTCGCTTAACTCCGTGGCTCAGCAAGCCAGCATCTGCACATGGCAACTGCAAAAGGGCTGTTCGCCAAGCCGGTACAACATCGTGGCAACCAGCCTCGCCACAGCTGTTACGGTAAACAAGCCTCCCGGTTCCCTGCTGTTATTGCTGCGGGGCACTTCGAGGAAGGGAGGCTGATGAAGCTTAGACGCTTCTCGCTTCAGTGGGAGCTGTCAAGCCGCTGGAGCCAGAGCTGAAGGTGACAATACATCCGCCGCAGATCTTTGGTGGTTTCTTTACGCATAGTCGGATTCACAGCCACACATATTTCCCCTTCTTCAGTCCTTCCTCCCTCGATGCCCCTCACTCCTTCTCCTCGCTTGAGCTCAGCTCCCCTATGACCGTAGGGGGGCATCCAGCACTGCACCACTCCACACATGACGGGGAGGAGGAAGAGAGAGAGCGCCAAGGGAAGAGAGGCTGCCCCAGAGCTGTGGTCATGTGCTCTGTTGTTGTCTGTACGAGGAGGGATCCTGCCTACTCACTCAGGAGCAGAAAAACACATGGGCTTACTGTTCTGCCAGGAGCTCAGGAGCATCACCCATCCTGAGGCAGAAATATGCTGCTCCTTAAAAAAAAAAAAAAAAAAATCCCCGGGATGCTGGGTAATGACTACTGACCCATCCTCAGAAAGATGCTCCTACAAAGTAGTCTCACTAACTACAACTTGGTATTTGCACGCAAACACTTGTGAGTCATCTAACAAACATGCTCTAATGTGATCTCACATTAACAACACTCGGATAATACATTGTAGAGACAACTGCAGAGGTAAACACGCCGTGTTTAGTGTTTCAGCTCTGGGCCGTGTGAAGACTGCAGGGCTCGTGGAGGTAGTTTGTGCCGCTGCAGTCCAGAGAACTCTTGACTCATGTTGTGATTCATGCGATCAGAGTGTGACTGCTAATCTGCTAATTGGCCGAATGAAGCTGAGGGATGGAAAAGAGGGAGACTGCGAAAGCTCAAGAGACGAGCAGAGGAAGAGACGAGGGCTGCGAGTCTCTGCGCCTTGTTTTCTACATGGCTGGCAGTCAAATGATTGTGGCGGAGCCTGTTCATGTACAGTTTGTGTTTGCGGGGCAGATTTTTAACCCAGATGCAGAAAAAAATCTGGGACACACTTTCCTGCCCCAACAGAATGTAAAATATCTCCCTGCCTGAACAATATCCGCCAAGAAAACTCAACAAACACGCCTAGCTAATGTTTGCAAGGTCACAAAAAGTTCATATCTAATTGTGAAAGCAGAGGTTAAGGATAAATGTTTGCAAGTCATCTAAAAACAGGAAACTTTGATGAATTTGTGTTTTTGTTATTAAGTTTGTGTGAAAAAGACACATTTTTTCATAGAAAATTCTGCATTTGGTAGCTTTCTTGAGTGCTGAAAAACATTTTGATTGTGCAAACAAAAAAAACCCACAAAAATAAATACAATTGATGTTTACTCAAAGAAATATAAGTGATGAATGCTTTAAGGGGCCATTGGGGCTCAGCCTGTTCAAAAACGCTGTCTGCACTTTTTAATAATCAGTTTTACGATAAAAAGTAAATACAGTTCACTGAAATGTATTGTCTACATTCTGTATATAGATTGGATTTAACCGTTTTTATTAATGCAGAAGTGCTACATTCTCAGAAAAAATCTAAATAGAGTTGTTAAAAATATTTTTTTGTGCTGCACTCTATAAATCCACAGTACCTAATGTTATATTTAATCTTGGTAAGGTACAAAAGCCCTGGTAATAATAAATACAAAAATTTGAAAAAAAAAAACTCAGACCTTTTCAGGGTTTCAACAGTTCAGTGTATTTTGGCTCCACAGACACATTGGTTTAATGCTAAACAGGAGCATAAAAACTCCCACTAACCGTCACTGTCTCTGAACTCAATACTGTTGAAGCATCTGTTTTCTTTTCCTGTTTTGGTAGTTTATTATTTGCTAATATTTCAGCGACATGCTAGCTCTTTTGGCTAACTAATTTAGGCTTTTTAAAGTTTTTTAGGCTATTTTGGAGTTTAGCTGATATTTCAGCTGCATGCTAAATGTTTTGGCTAATTTGAGCTTTTTTTATTTTATTTTTTTATTTTTTTTAGACTATTCTGGAGTTCAGCTAATATTTCAGTGACTTGCTAGCTGTTTTGGCTAATTAAGGCTTTTTTTCCAGGTTTTGGGGCTATTTTAAAGTTAAGCTATTTTTCAGTTACATGCTAGCTGTTTTGCTAACCTTATTTGTTTATTTATTTTTTTTAGTTTAGTTTTTTTTAGGCTAATTTAATATTTAACATTTTAGCTGGTTATCAACTTCAGCGTTTTTAGCTATCAGCTTCTGCATTTTTAGCCATCAATTTCTGCCAAATTCAGCTACAGCATTCACACTAGCATTATTGCAGGTAATGATATATATCTAGTTCATAATTATGTTAAAAATGATGGCTTTAAAGTTTTAAAAATTTAATTTTAGAGTGTTCAATAAATGTTTATCCTGTTCGGCCCATGAGCTAAGGTGTGTTATGGATTTGGGACCCCTGTGCGATTGAGTTTGACACCACTGATATAGTGTGTAGTGAAGGAATTGGACATTTAATATGTGTTTTTAAGTAAAATCTACTTACATTTTTTTCTGTTCCATTTACGTAGAATCTCTGATTGGAAATTGTTATTGAAGTTTATTAGGTAAATTTCACTCTTCATTTTTTTGCAGTTTATTATAACCAAATCAGGGAAATTGCTATTTAAAAATGTCAGAGAAACATAATTCAAACACTTGTGCTTCTATTCACTAAAACTTTTCTGATTGCAGAAAATCAGTGGCTAAATGTGTTAATAAAAGTGGACTTGTTTGTAGTTTGAGTACCCCACATGGTGAACTGAAGACAGATCATCTCTAGGCTGGAGTCTGTCCCTTGTCTCCTGCCCTTGCAGAGATCTGAGGTGACGGAGTGGAGTTCACGGGGAGGGGTAATATCCGAGAGCCCGGCAGACACAGATCTGAGCTGATGTTTCTGAATCACTGGGTCAGTGGGTCACAGACATCACTGGACATGGAGGGAGCCAACAGTGTATCTCAAAGAGGAGTCACTTGTGACTGCCAAATGTCTCTGTGTGAAACACGACTGGCTCAGCAACACACGCGTAAACACACGCGTGCACGGAGCCGTGCGGCGCTGATATGGGGAGTGAACCCCTGTGGGAGCTGTGCACGCAGAGCTCAGACCCTCTGATATGTGGGAGCACCTAGAGACTAAGGCCATGTTTGAACTCCATTAGGAGCACAGACTCTCTAATTAAACCAATGTTTTAATTAGGATTTGGACAGGCAGAAATGAGTAGGGATAATAGCGTTCATTTATCCAACAGAGAGGATGCGTTTTGGATGAGTCCCACCTACAAGTGTGCTGGGGGGGTGACTCTGCTCATGATCCATCATTTAGACTTACGGTGTTTTTTTTTTTTAATATGAAGACAGTTTCTCCTGAAAAAGCCTCAAAGCCCCAAAGGTCACCCTCAGTGCAGACTTGGACTGATTTTCTCACTGTCTGCCTCAGGTATCAGTGCTCTGGGTTATAAAGCAAAACCTGCAAGTGGTTGATAGAAACTCTCGGCTGAGTCAGACAGTGAGTTTTTGGAGGTTATGTGCATGTTAAAACCAGGGGTGAAAAATGCAGAAATCAAGATAGGAAATTAATTTTGAGGGCAAAATAAAATCAATGCAAGTAAACAGCTTCATTTTCTCTGCATGTTAAACAAGAAGTTTGAACATTTGTTATAAATTCAATGAGTTTGAATGTTCTGTTTCCCAAAAGAGTTGAGTGCTGTGACCATTAGGAGTTGTAAATGAGTTAACATTTGTTTAGTGCATTTTAAGCATAAATGAGTTTGTCTTAGAGCTGCACAATGGTGCAGTGGTTAGAGCCTTTGCCCCAGAAAGTTGTGGTTTGAATCCATGCTGAGTTCTTTCTGTGTGGAGTTTGCATGTTCTCCCCGTGCATGTGTGGGGTTTTTTCTGGGGACTCAAGCTTAATTCCACCAGCCAAAAACATGCTTCATAGGTTGCGGATCAGAGGTCGACAGGGTTTCTTATACAAAATAATTATAAACACATTGTTGAAGGTATTTTTACATTAACCCACATGGAGCTCCAGACCAGCTGTAACCAGTCAGAGGGTGCTTCAAGGACCTAACCAGTACATTTCTACTGAAAAACAAAGCTATGAATTAACTTGCTGGCAGGAGCAAGGAGACGGACATTGACCACTCAAGACGTAGATTTAGTCACACAGGGCCCACCTCACGGGGTATTATCTGTGGAGTCCATTTTACAGGGCATTGTCTGTCATGTGACGACCCAGACTAAATTCCAATTGAGTTTTTTGGTCACTTTTTACTTTTTTTTATCAATGAACACGCAGAGGGAGGTAGCAGGGACTTCCTTGCAACAGCTCCACCTCTGCACCATGGTCGCCCCTGTGGGCTGTGCTGGCGGGTTTGGATCAACACCTTAGGGTGCTGGTGGCTCAGTGGAAATGTCAATAGCCCAGCAACATAGTATTCAGTTTTTATTTGTTGCGAAAGTTTGACATTTTAATGAACTTATCTAACACGCTCAGCTCTACTGTTTTAAATGGTTTCCCAAATTTCTTTAAAATTTTAAACAAAAATGCAAAGAAATGTCCTGTCAAGCCGCAGACACATCTGGCATGTGATGTGCGTTCTTAAAAGGGAGTATAGCTCATGCTGGTCACACAGGACACACTTCTTTTTCTTTTTCTACTGTTACTAGCACATCTCTACCACCTACAGTTAGAAGAAGCTTGGCTCAAAATGTTGAATCGGTGTAAATGTTTTGAACCTTATTCCAGCCTTTTTCAATCTCAGCTCTGTTCTGATATATGAAAGAAGAGATCTGTACTTCATACTTCCATCCATACGTCAGTCCCCGACTGGTCAAAGCTCAACCTGGTTTGACTTTCAACATGTGTTCAATTGGCGCACGATCTCTGTATGTAGAGCCCATAAACAGTTTATAAAAATGTGTGTGGAGCCAAGAGTTTTGAACGCAGAAGCCCAAAACATGCATTTACTAGCATTTTCATAGACTTTTCATTGGAAATGGTCACTTTAACATGCATTACCGAGTCACCATAGGGTTTGATATGAACATAGGATTATAAGGTCCTTAATTTGTTGAAGAAAACAAATTTTATCAGTGTGTGTGTATGAGTGGATGGGACTGACTGTTAGGGGCTTTGGGATGAAGGTAGCAAAGCGCCATAGAAGTATACTATACTTTCTTGTCTACACAAACTTAACACACATTTTTTTTTTCTTTTTCTCTCATTTTCTTTGTGCATCCTCAGCAGGAGATGGCGTGCCAGTCCAAAAGGATGGCGAGCAGGTAAGTCCTCCGAATATCTTCTGTCTCTCCTTGTCTGAGGATCCAACATGGCTGCTGACTGTCAATGGAAGCAATTTATTGAGTAGCTGAACCCCGAGCTGCAGCAGCTTAAATCACCAGCCCTCTGTAACTCACAGTGTCCGTGCTCATGTCAATGTCAGCTGCTGAATTTTTACCAGAGGATGAAAGTGGAAGACTGGGAACTGGCAGGTTTGAATTGCTTTTTGTCGCCATTAAGTACAATTGTTGCTTGCCATCCATCTGACTCCCAACCGCAGGGCCATCCCTCACTTTTTCTCTAACTACATAATCATCCTTATTACTGTCTCTTCTGTCTTAGTTCATATCTCCTGCTCTGATCCTTCTGGAAAAAAAGGACACAGGAGAAGCAACCATTTTGCTCTGAAGTGTAGAGACTTCTACTTTTTCACCAAATGCACTGTGGACTGATTGCATCATTTATTTATGCGCTGTGTCCTAGAATGCCCTTCGGAACAAAAAAGCACACTCACCCACATCACGCAAGCACTGTGTGTATTGGTGTTGTCGAGGCTATTGGAAAAGAACATCGGTAAAGCTTCACCTAGGGTCTCTGCTCCACCACTCAAGTGTGGTAAATCTCTCATCTCATTCTGCCGTGCTATTAGAGGGGAGAAATGGGGAAATGGGGAGCCAAGAATACAACAGAGGAGGAGATCTCATTGTTTGTTTTTTAGATCTAAGGATTCAGGTGTGACCCAGTGCCTGTTTGTGTCTTGACTGCTTGTGTGAATTTTCTTTAGCAAGTCCACTGTTTGCTTAAATAGGTTAAAATTACAAAAGAGCCAGAAAAAATATCTTCTAAAGATACTCATTGGCTTCTAAATCTGTAAGGATTCTGTCTAACACAATTGCCTTTTAAAGAAGTGGCTACAGCACATGCAAATATTTATCCTACATCTGATCAAAAAAGAAAAACCCTGCTTAAAGCCCCACTCCGATCATCTTTTGAGCTGCTTTAAAGGGCCTATACCATGCAAGTGCATTAAAATGTTCATTCCTCCCTATGAACAACCCCAAAGCTGTATTTCTGAGTAGTTCTCTAAAAATCTGTGCTCTGAGTTCCAACCTTTCCTAACTCACGAAAACAAACAGGTTCTCACGAGCTGATGTCACAAAGTGAGAACGTTTTTCAGGAAGAGTCTGCGCTGCCAGAACCGCTCCCAGGCTATCACAAACACCTGCTTTCTCCGCTCAGCTGGCGGTCCTCAGCTGCTAGCTTTGTCACTCAGCTAGCTCAGAGTAGCGATGGCTGGAGCTACTAAATACAGATATATGGAATGCACATCCACCTTTGCAAAAGTTCAATTGTTGTTTGTTTTTGTGGGTGAAACGCAGATACACTGCTTAGTGTAGAATGATGTCATGAAGTGGGCGGCACCCACAAGGAGCGAAAGGCGGTGCCTCAGAGAGTGAGACGTCTTACTTCTGGGTAGGAAAAAAACTCATGAAAATGACTGATATTTCATTAATAATTGGTTCTTCAGTGTGCCAAAGGTAATATATGATCATATATATGAGAATAGTTTAGTATGAAAGACAAGTAAAAGATGGTAAAGGTAATTTAAAAGTGCTTCTAGAGGTCTTTTAACCTTTAATTATTATGTTTTTAGCCAAATTAAAAAATCCTGTTAGAGCAAAGAACTTGTGGCCCGCCCCACGTATTTTCTACGTTAAAATAAACCCTTTTGCTAATGTAATTTTTTGCTCCTGATTCATGATAATAATAAAGAAATACTCAAAAATCTAATTTAAAGTCCAATTTTCTTATTTGATATCTTCCACTATCAGAAAAATGCACCAAAAATATCCGGAGTGGGTCTTTAAACAGACATTACTTACAAAGCTCTGCAAATTAACCTTTATTTCTGTAATATGACCTTAAAAATCCACAAAGCAACCACGTATAAATGCCTATTTTGACTAAAATAAATCTGATGATCTGCCTTATAGCTTTTCTTGCCCCTGATAAGAGGATTGTTAGTTGAATAAATGGTCCTTCAGTGTGTCCCATTTCATTTACGTTCATTTCACATGAGAAAGAGGCCACATGTGGCCCGGATCACCTCTAAATGAAGTCTGACTGCTCAGATCTCGATGTGTAATGGCTGCATTAACACCTGTACTCCATTCTGTCACTTTGTGGATCTCCCTGGACACACGGTTCTGCCACGTGTGTCCAGGTCCAGCGAGACGTTGGCTCTGCTTTTCACTTTATTTATTTATTTTTTATAGCATTATTGTAAAATATGATTTTTTTTCCAACTCTTCGCTTTCCAGTTAATTTCCTCGTGAGTTTTATAATTTAATTTTCAGATGTAAAGACTTTATGCATAGACGAGATAAAAAAGGTGAGTACAAATAGATTGGAGAGGAGAGTCGAGGATTTTGTTTTGTTATTTATTTACCCAGAATGCATTGTTTTGCTGTGAACACCAACAACCCACACTGTTGGTGTTCTACTTAATGTCAGGTCAGTTGATGGAGGGAAACGTTGCAGCAGAAGCTGCTGTTTATCTGTTATGTCCTCCTCATCTGACTTCACCCTCAACCCTGCATAAACACACACACTGCTCCTCCTCCCATTAGCCTCAGTCTCCTGTCTGCCTGCAGCATCAGATACAGTTCAACGCAGCACTGACATCTCACTCAGGCAGCGCGCCGTTTTCCACAACATCTCTGTGTTTTTTTTGGCAGCAAATGCAACCAAAGAGGGAACTCATTCAACCATATCGCACTCCGCTAAACAGAACTATGCAAACACGAGCAGATCCCCACTTTAATCCTTTGTCCCTGTCATTCTAACTCTTCGTTCTTTGAAAAATTCTCGCCATATTTTTTCTCATTTCTGTTCTATTCTCTCTGAATGTCTTCCTCTTCGTCTGCATGTCTGACGTGGGATTCCCAACCCTCTCCTGATGCGTGTCGTTGTCGGGTCTGTCCTGTCACTCCCTTCCTCTTTCCTGCTCCTTCTGTCCCCATTCCTCCTGTTCCTCCTCCTCAGCATGGACGCTCAGAATTTTCATGGGAGGGAATCAATGTAAGTGTTGTCCTTCGCCCCCATCACTCCTATCCGTTTTCTTCTTTTGCCTGTTGTGATTTAAATCACCCCTTACCTATCAGCTCTGTCATGATCTCCGCCACCTGCTAAGCCTTACAATTGGTCTGGAGGTTTATCGTGCCAGTGCACTGTTGTGAGCACAGCTACTTGGAGTAAATATTTTGGGTAACACAGCTTTTTTTTTTTTGTTTGTATTAACCCAACATCTCCATCACTTCTCCTTTCCACTCACCCTTTTCTTTAACACACATCATGTGGGTGTCCTGCCACTCCACCCATGCTGTCCTGCCCTCCCTCTCCTCCATTCCTCTGTCTCTTCTCTCCCTGCAGCTGTCCATGGAGGACACCACCTCCATCCTGCCTCGGCTCAAGCGGAACTCAAACGCCTATGGCATCGGGGCTTTGGCTAAGTCTTCTCTGTCAGGTGTGTCAGGTGTGTGTCTGTGCTGGTTCTGGTAAATGACCCCATGCTGGCTCCGCCCCCCGCGGGCACAGGAGTCAGCATGGTACCCTGAACGGGTTCCCCTATTTGTCACTTCTTCCTCTCCACATCAAGATGCGGTTCGTCAATGGCTCCTCTTGAGTCATTGATGGAATGAATTCAAAACTTGACATACACACAGCGGCCATCACCCCGCAGCTTGTTGCACTAAGGAAAGGTGAGTGGCGAGTGGGAAGTGCAGTTTCTTTATGTTAAGTGGTTGTGAAGTCGTGCTGTTCTAGTCCAGTGCAGATGTTTTGGCTGTGGAAAGTGCCGTGTTGAAACAGTGCAGTGTAGTGAAGTGCCGTTTAGTGGGTTTTTCCAGCTGTTACTGTGCAGTGCAGTATATCTGGATACGGCAGTACAGCGTAGTGGAGTCACAGATTCTTCAAAGAATTCATCCTTGCATCTCCTCCCTTTGCCATCAGAGAGAACCCAACAAGGGATCTACAGTATGTGTCATCATATGTCAGTTCTGTGAAATATGGAGCAAAGTATTTCCTTGGAGAATGATTTAAAAAATATGTATGTTCAGCAGTCCAAATCTCAGAGAGAAAAAAAAAAGACGAAGAGAAAGAAAGTGGTTTTCTGCTTACCCAGCGCAACGTAGCCAAGGTGTGAAAAAGCTCCGGTGTCAACAAGCCAACCTCTCATTAATCACGCCACGCAGCCGCCTCACCCCAATTAACCTGCCCCATCCCATGATGCACCTGTGTCAGGCAAGACACATCCTCTTGCCTGCTCCCCTACATGTACTGAGACCAGGCGGTGTCTCATTAAACACATGAACGTTGTCTCCATGTCATAAAAGCCCATCATCAGCTGGATCGGACTGATAATATTTCAGCACATTGACCTATTTTTACAAAAAAATCTGAGATGGGCTAATCTGAGAGTCTGATCAAATTATAAAATGAGATTATCAGTCCAATCCTGCTTGGTGCTCACATTATGAAAGACCATCCCATCTTCCATTCCAATCAGTCCCAATGAACACCTAAAATTAAAAACCACGTCTGTTTCTCCCTTTTCTTTTGGTTTCTCTCTCCTTTTGTTTTCCTCCTTTCCCTTCTTCCTAATTTAACCTCTCTACCCCCCCTCCAACCTGTCACCCCCCTCTACCTCCCATCTTCTTTAATTTCCCTGTCCTCCCGCCTCTCCCTCTGTACCTCATCTGTCTCCTCTGCAGGGGTCACTCGCACGATGAAGGAGAGGGTGACCAAGCCCACAGCCATGGCTCAGGGTCGCGTTGCTCACATGATCGAATGGCAGAACTGGGGTATGCAGACGGTCGGCGCAGGGGGCGTGGCTCAGTCCCGCATCACCAACCAGGAGCGAGAGAAGGAGCGGCGGTTAGAAAACGACGCCTACAGCGACCTGAGTGACGGCGAGAAGGAGGCTCGATTCGCTGCAGGTCACAGGCTCACTGTTGCAGACAAGCGCTCCTAAAAAAAAAAAGAAAACGGCACAATAATGAGCTTGTCTGCTGTTGGGATTTCATCCCACTGTTTGGGAGGTCTCAGTACTCACATCGTTTGTTCCTCTGACCTTTAGGTGTTCTGCAGCAGTTTGCCATCTCAGAGGCGACTCTTTTAGCGTGGTCATCCATGGACGGGGAAAGTCCGAGGTCAGGATCGAATCAGGGCAGCGTGGCTCACCTGAGTGAAGTCAACCAGGAGAGCATCACCAGTCGAGGTAAAGAACAAGAGGAAATGATGGAGGAGCAAAAAAAAAAAAAAAAAAAAAATGATATCATTTTTTTTCCCAATTCTTTTTTAATTTCTTTTCATTTTCACAATAAAAAAACAAATATTTTGCAAAAGTTATTTTACAAGAGAAACAAAAGGAAACACAATGAAATAAACTTGTTTTTCTGGCCTTTTTAAATGATTTCAATAAGAGAAGTAGATTGTAGTAAAAAGTGTTATGTATACGTACATAATCATGGGATTTATTGATACTTAAGGATTCTAAAAACCTGAATCAGTGTTGCTAAGGTATAAATATCTGATGAAGTTATGAAACAGATATTGATAATTCATGTAGAGAAAATGGTACGGTAAAACCAGGGTGGGATTACATAAATTCAGTTCCTCCCACCCCCTTTCAAGTAATCTATAATTTGATGTCTAATTATTTTTTGTTTGACATGACTTTGTATGGATGTAAACCTCTGTTGATTGTTTATGTATTATTCTTGCTTTGATTGTTTGAAATATAACAATTTTTAATCTAATCTAATGTAATTCTAATAATCTAATCTAATCTGATCATCTAATCTGATCCGATAATCTAATCATCTAAACTAAAATAATCTAATCATCTAATCTAATCTGATCATCTAATTTAATCATCTAATCTAATCTAATCTAATCTAATCTGATCATCCAATCTAATCATCTAATCTAATCAAATCATGTAATCTAATCTAATCTGATAATCGTATCTAATCTAATCATCTAATCTAATCATCTAATCTAATCTAATGACCTAATTCTAATCATCTAACCTAATCTGATCAGCTAATCTGATGTGATCATCTAATATAATCTAATCTTCTAATCTCATCATCTAATCCAATCTGATCATAAACTAATCTAATAATCTAATCTAATCATCTAATCTAATCATCTATTCTATCAATCTAATCTAATCTAATCTAATCTTGGATCTAAGATACAGGGTTGATTGTTGTAGTTTTGAAGGAATTCTTTTTTAACAATGTTTTAATGTATTTTGCTTTCTTTAATTGTTTGCTTATATTATATGATATCTTGACTCCTATCATGAAAACATTTCCTTTCTGATTCTTCATCTATTTTAACTAGACTTTTCAGTTAAATCTATTTTCCAGGAAACAGCCTTTAGTCTAATGAAGTTGGAAGAACAAGTGAATGGGGATGAACCTTATTAAATGCCTCATTAACCTCATCCTCCCCGGATTCCCTCACAACCGGGTCTCATGGTGTCTGTTAACCAGAGGCCTATAAAATGATTCTTCTCTAAAATACCACGAGGAGACTACTGAGAAGAGACTGAAACGGATTCAGACCCCATTATGTTATGATTCGTCCATATGAGGCTCAAGTCACTGATTTGTTTCCGTTTTCCTCTGTAGTTTACAGTTTTGTGTTTGCAAAGGAGTAAACTAAAAACTGTTGTTTAGATGTTTCTTTCAGACTCAAGAAGGCCTTTCTTGTGTTCTCCTCAAAAGTCTTTTTGTTTTACCTCCGATTCTCATTGTTTGTTCCCAGTGTTTTTCAGTTTGGCTTTAGAAATGTGGAGCAGTCTGAGACTGAATCTGACATGAAAGTTTGTTTTTTATGCTGAGAGAATAAAAGCAGGAGAAACTGCTGGAAGTAAAGGCTGTGTCTGCGCTCTTCGGTTAGTCAGGAGTGATGACTCAACGGCGTGAGGTGTGCCAGTATTCAGAGTGTCTGCGCTGCATACTGAAGAGCTTCTGTCATAACTCTGATCCAGACTAAGCTGGAGCAGCTTGCACGGTTTACTTTATGAATTCCTTCAAGGTAAAGAGATGTTTTCATGTAATTAATTTAAAATTCCTCCTTTGTTCACTTGTAGGTTGATTATTGAGTCAGCATTCTGGGCTGTGTGGTTGTTGGTGATGTCAAGACTAACGGCTGCTTTGTTGGTTTTCCTCAGATCAGATACTGCACCACTCCTCAGCGGAGGTGTGGCCTCATTCATACGTCTCCCAGGGCCACTACTGCCTTTCCTCCTCCGACGCCTGGGAGCCGATCAAAAACGACACCTCCGGCGTGGCATCTCCCCCTGCTGGCTCCTACCTGATGGGCAACGAGGGCTATGACGCGCAGGCGGCAGCTCACTTCCTGTCTCAGCAGCAGCAGCAGCAGCAGCAGCAGCAACAGTACAACCTCCAACAACAGAGCCAACTACAACAGCTGCAGCAGATCCAACAGATCCATCACTACCAGCAGCAGCAGCTCCTGCAGTATCAGCAACAACAGGTGATTGATGCAGAGCAGGTGGCTCTCTGGTGTGCAGCAGGAGTTTAAGGGATACTATATGTGGCTTGGATTTAGTTCAAGTCATCATTACTATGCAATAACCTGCAGCAGCTGAGGACCCAATAAATAATGCCTTAAAACATACAGCCAGTTCCTGAAACCTTCAGTTTGAAAGCTAAGACTAATATGAAACAAAGATCTTTTATGAAAGCGATGAGTCACTTTGTTTCAGATCAAATAAAGATTTTTGTTCGTAGAAATGGGTCACACACAAAAATGTGAAGAAACTTCAACTGAATTTATCTTCAAAATCAACACATTTCCAGGTGTATGGAAAACGTGTGATGTTTATTTCTTATTAAATAAGTTATTTTCAAATGTCCCTAATAACCTACTTCAATAAAAAATGTTTTTTTCTTGTTCTTATAGCACTTTTTTCTGAAAATAGAAGACCTTTAGAGAATTAAGCTCAAAATTTAATTTCTAAGTATTAATTGATGAAAATATTTGTGCAGACACAAATAGGCCATCTGTAAAGGCTTGTACGTGCGACATAGAAGGTACTACGGCAAGCCACAAGCTCCATGCTCCGCTCCATTCTGACGCATCTACTTGTAGCTCCATGTACCACTTCCTGTGTTTCCCTGTTTTAATTTCGACCTAAAACAGCTTAATCATGATTCAAAGACCACTGGAAACCCTTTCAAAATAAGATGTGAATTTTTGATGAGTTTGACGTTCAGTCTCATTCCTGTGTTTTCTTAGGCATTGGAGCACAGGCTGCACAGTGCCAACCACTCTTTGCAAGCAACGCCCAACAGCACCATCCACAGCCTGGTTCATCCTGTCCACCCTCCACTGGTGGATCTGTGGAACACGGGGCAGATGGAGGCGTATCAGGCGGAGGCTGGAGGTTACCAGGGAGTGGCGGCGGTGGTGGAGCCCAGCCTGTGTGTTCCCTCTGGAGAGGACATGGTGGGAAATGAGCACTCGCCTCTGCTGGAGCAGCAGGAGGAGGAGCCAGTCAAGGTTTGCACTGCAATCAGTTATTATTATTATCATTAGGAAAATACTTTTATGTGAAAAACATTTTAAAGACAGTCACTGAAGCTTTGTTTAGTCTGCTATTATCATCATTCTTGATCATTTTGGTTTTGAACTTTTCTTTTGGGTCTATTAATCTTTTTGTTAAATCATTTTTTCTGTCACTCCTGTTGATCTAAAACACATCTAGTTTTTCTTTTGTTTTCTTCCCAAATCTTTTGTTATTTTGTGCAAATCTAATATGGACAAACATTTTATCCAAAAAGTGTCAATTTTCTTAAAATATGTTTGAAATTATGCCTGACATTAGATCTAATGGAACAAAAATGAAGAAAAAGCAGAAAATAAAGGAAAGTATGTTTTTTAACTATCGGCTTTGCTAACTTTTATTCATTTTTTAAAATTTAATCTTTAATTTACATCTTGTCTTATTTTGCAAAAATCTGATCTGGAAACATAGTATTTATTGTTTTAAAGTATTTTTTTTAGATTATGCTTTCATTATGTCAGAAAAAAGTGGAAAAAAAGGAGAAAACGAGGAGAGAAAGGAGAACACTTTTTTTTAACGTGTTGGTTTTATTAGCTTTTAAAAAGCAAATATTTAAATATTCATCCACATCTTGTGTTATTTGTAAAAGTCTGATCTGGAGATAGTTTGTTTTCCAAAATGTTTCATTTTTCTTCAAATATTTTTGAGACTTTCATAACATCAGAAAAAATGTGGAAAAATGAGAGAAAGAGGAGGCAAAAAGGAAAACACAGAACTGTTTGACAAGCCTAAATTTAGTAACTTTTTAAAATTAAACGTTTAATTATTTTTTCCACATTTTATCTCATTTTGCAAAAGTCAGATCTGGACATGTATTTTTTTTCCCCAAAAGGTAATTTTTCTTCAAATATTTTTGAGATTTTGTTTTCATAACAATAGAAAAAGATGGGAAAAAAAGGAGAAAATGAAGGAGGAAAAAAATAAATATTTTTAACTAATCAGTTTTGGTATCTTACTTATTATTAAATCTTTAATTATTTTTCCACATCTAGAGCTATTTTGCAAAAGCCTGATCTGAACATACATTTTTTTCCAAAATATTTCATTTTTCTTCAAATATTTGGGGGATTTTGCTTTCGTAACATCAGTTCCGATGGAACAAAAAAGAAGAAAAAAGGGAAAAAGACAATTTTTTAATATGATAATTTTTGGTACCTCCATTAAATTAAAAGAAAAACATCTTTAATGTTTAAAAAAATATTTAATTGATTTAGTCTGTGACACAATGACATATAGTTTTGGACACACTAAAAGATTTTTAGTTAAAATGCTGACAGTTTAAGATTTTCTCCAAAGTTTTCTGATTTGTCTGTGTACATGTTGCTGGTTGTGTTCCGTTCAGGACGAAGAGGTGAATCTGTGCGTTGACCCAGAATCCTCCACGCTTACTCCACCCACGCAACAAGGGGACGCCTCGGGTGGCAGCAGTCCGGGTCAAGCGCCGGCAGAGCCCATCACAGAGAGGAAGGCCTCTGATGTCTCCACCGGCTTCATTCAGACTCTTGAGGAAAAGGAGGAAGAGGAGGAGGAGGAGCAGCAGGGGCCACTGTCCATGACAGCTAATTGAGTTCTTGACTATAAAGAGACTCTAAATACAAACTGACCAAGGCGTCAGCCACAAACGAGCGCGTACTGCAACAACATATATCTATTTATCCGTTCCCTTTTCAGGAAACCGACACAGAAATTCTCCAAGGGATGCGAAAGGGACAAGAGCTCATGCAACAAAGGACACGTGTTTCTTTGTTAGCCTTACACCCTGATGAACTGAAAAGAGGAGCAAGAGAAAGAGCAACACTGAGGCGGACAAAAAAAAAACCTCACTGAGATAAAGAGGAACGAATCGGAAACATGCATGCTTTTTATTTATTTTTTTCCTTTTTTTTAAACACGAGCTAGGTGATCCTGTCATTGTCTTAAACGATAATGATAATCTCCTTCAAAGTAATAATAATAACACATTTTTTGTAAGAAAAAAAAGCAAAAAAAGTAAAAAAAAAGAATCTTAAGTGTAAGTGTGTGATAAGACCTATCAGTTTTCCCATGGGAGAGCTGCTCTGTTTACAGCTGTTTCTCAACACGTTAGTATGTAATCCAACTGATTTCCTGGTGACACCAAACCTGTACAGTTTACTCTGACAAAAGCAGCCCGAGAAATTTCACCGAGGATGGAAACGCTCTCAGTAAACCTCAGCATTTCAGTGAAATGCCCTTTGACTCCTCTAAAAAAATCAATTCTTTCATGTTGTGGCACCAGGTTGCCCGCGGCACAACCCCACCGCACACACTGAACACTGCACAGATAAGGATTGTACTGTACAATAGCGTGCTTCCTGCTCTGTCTCTCTGTATGCATGTCTTTCAGAGTACTATGGAGCACCTGTACTATACAGCACCGTATAGACTTTGCACTGAACCATAGTATCCCAGCTGGGGTCGCAGTGGGCTTGGGCGGCGAGTTTCACGGAGAAGAAGCAAACAGAACTCCATCTTTTTTTGCACTGATGCAATCCAACAGATCTAAGGTTGCCTTTGGACATTTTGACATTATCCTGCTCCTTCTCTGAAAGCTTTTCATCCCCACTGACAACCAAAACCCCAGTCGCTCCACAGAAACAGCTGCCTCCCTCCATGGGCGCAGGTGATAACCACTGAAAATGAATGTACCGGACAGGCAATGAGAGGTCCACGCACTCTGAGAAGTCCAAAAATGGATTCACTGCTGGCTCACCTAAACCACTACACATGCACACAAACACACATGCACGCACACACACAGGAATATCTAAATTGTAACCAGCAATATGCAGGAGAACACTGGCTCCTCCTCATGTAGATGTAAATAAAGTACATAGAAATTGCCTATCACTCTCAGTCACAGCTGTTCTATTGCAGTATGATTTCTTTATTTTTCTACGCCTCTTGATCCCACCTTACGTTGGGATTGCGCTCAAGCTTGCAGGTTGTTTGTTCGTTTGTATGTTTGTTTTTTCTTGCACAACGCCACACAAAGGACGAGTGAAGTGGAGGTTTGTTTGTGTCAGAAGCAGGGATTGCTCCATCTGGAGGGCTTTTTAACCCAGTGACTTCAATAGTGGAGAAGCAGAAGAAGCAAAAAAAAAAAAAACACAACAGCAACAAGTTGAGGCTCCAAGGGCGGGAGCTGCCGCTCAATCAGCCAATCAGGGAAAAGACGGGGACTGAACGCCAGACGGATAGAGATACTGTGGATCTGTGTCTTCCTGCTTATGGTTATTACTGTGAAGCAGCTGCCTGGAGTGTGACAGCGATCCCAATGATGCTTGAGATGCATGTTTTCATCCGTTTTTTTTCTCTTTTCACCTGAGGAAGAGTGCGTTTCCCAGTGAGCTCGACAGGTGGACTTCCTGTGCAAAGATACGCGAGCACCAATGGTATCTGTCCTCTGTTGGGGAGCACCTTCTTCTCACTCTGATGATTGTGTGAGGAACTTTGATGACAAACGATTCATGATTTTACTTGAATGAATTTGTTTATCGATTGCTTCTTTATGCAATGTTAATGCAATGTTTATTTTTCTACTGACTCTGTGAATTCCCTTCTGGTATGAGTTAGAAACGGTGTCCCGGGGGTAAAGCCGTCTTCTTTTGGTTTTGAGGAAAGAATAGTCATTTTGGCAGCTCTCTATTTAATGGATTTATTTTCACTTTGCAATGAATGATCGATGAGTAAATGGTTTAAAACCTCAAAAGGACTGTCTTTACCCATGGGTTCACATTTATTTATTGAACAATTACTTGAAGGGGACAAATAATGTGACAGCTTGTGTTTGAGTCTATGATTTCACGTAGATACCAACCTTTCTGGAAGGGGAATTTGTTGTTTTTGTTTGTTTTTTTTCTCTCCAATGAATTCAATGTGAAATTTGTTTGCTAAAATTTAATATCAAAGGGGAACAGAAAAAGTACACTGCTTCAGTTTTTTTAAAGCTTTTATTTGTTTATTTCAATGAACGAATAAACAAGTAACATGAAGCCAAATATATTTCTGTGGATGTTAAAGGTTTACCGACCATGTGACCGATCCTTCCTTCTCTTTGTAATCCCACTGCCATCTTCTTTTCTGTAACTGTGACTCTTTCCTTCCTCGTTCCCTCTCTGTGTTCTGTATTCCTGTGTCAGTCTGTCTTTCTGTATGTGTTACAGTGAGTCGTCTGCTGTTTTGGGAACAATCACTGCCTAAAAAAAAGAAAAAATATAAATATATATATAAGAATAATAACTTTTTACAAGTGCAATCCATAAATCTGGCAAAAGAAAAAGTAGCTGCTGTATAAACTGCTGTAAAGGAAATCAGAAGGCTTCTGTACAAACCCGCATCCGATTGGATTTGTTTTTGAACGGCAGTGTGACTGATTACACTCACACCTATGCATGCTTGCTGGACAGTCGTCACAGGTCGGCTCCTACATGTGTTTTTTTTCTTTCTTTTTTCCTCCTTTTCTGTCAAAATCTGTCTGTTTCTTTCTCCTCCTCTCCTGCACGCCAGAGCCTCTCTCCAGCTCTCTGCCTTGTCTCCCCTTCTTTTCCTCCGGTGGAGAAAGAGCAAATAAACAAACTGACAAACGGCCTTTCTTGTGCAAACGTGTGGATCTCTTCTTCAAGGTTGTAAATAATTAGAAAGTCGCGTGCCCGCCCATTAAGGCTCCAGAGCCCTGACACGTGTGGCGCTTCTTGTTGTGTTTGCGAGCTGCTAGCTCACTTCACAAAAACAAGTGAACACAGTGGTGTAGCGTAGCTCGTTGTCGTTCCCCCAAAACACTCCTCGCTGGTTCTTATCAGGGAATTCATGCCGGGAGAATATTAATGAAAATTTCTCACAGAGCAGCCTCCTCCAGTGGGACTCACCACTTATTTGTTCAAGCTCGCAGAGGAATCCGTCTGAAATACTGCTGACCTTCACAACACAGGATTGTTTATTTATGCTCCAACAATGGAGCCAACATTATTCTCTCTGATAACTTATTCTTAAGTCTTCTATCCCTCTATTCCAAAGTTATTTTTTATGATTTGTCATCCACTCTTCATATTTATGTGTTAATACAAGGCAGAAATATGCTTGTATTCATTTATGCATTAAAGAAAACAATCTATTTTTATTATAATGTCTTTGTGGGAAATTTATGGCAGAATAGATCCAGTGAATGCCTTTTACTTAACTGTAGGGCACTCAAGAATTTTTGCAATACTAAACAATTGAGTTGAAATTGCAAAAACTGATGTTTTTAGCATCCCCAGTTCTAATCATTTTACTATCACTTAAATAAATAAGACCTAAAATGTTTCTAGAACAATTTTGCCCAAAATGTTGGAAGTTTTACTCACTTTGTGTGGGTTTTTGTTGGTTGTTTGTGTTGAAATCAACTAAAAACTTTCAGAAGTAGCTTTCAGCTGCAACCATTGACTGTATATAAAGACCCGGACAGAGTGGGTGTGGCATCACCCATTAAAAGTATCTTACTTCCAGCGCCAGATAAATGAAGTTATTTCAGTCCTCATTTTTCTGTCTGTTGGAGCCAGACGACAATGATTGGTCCAAGTTGGTTTGAGTCATGTTTCTATGGCAACTACTGTCACCAATCATGAGTGTGGTTGTTCAAAGTCCACACCCCTTCCACTGAAAACATCAATCAAACGTTCTGGGTGGGTGCTAGCGAACGGGGCGGTCGGGGGTTCGCTTAGTCCATTTTTTTATATATTTATTTTTATATATTTATATATTTTATACATTTTTTATATACAGCCAGTGGATGCAACTGAGCCCAACCATGATACTACCACTAACTGTCCACATTCTGCAGATTTAACGGAAACTGGAGCTTTGTGCTTCTCTTGGTTGTTCTTGCTATAGCAAACCATAGAGTGATATCTGTGCTTTTCCACTAATATCACTGCAGTTTGATGTTCTGAAAGTGATATCACCTATTATAAAAGGGGAATTTTGCTTTGGAATGTACTTTTGTGTCCTCAAAGAGAAAATGTACTTTTAGTTGGAACTTTATTATTATTTGTTTTTATTTTTGCGTGTTTTCTGCCTTTTATTAATCTTTTTTTTCTTTCAAGTGGAGATTTTTTGCCTTTAAGGCACAAAAGTTTTTTTTTGTTTTTTTTTTAAATATGATGTGACAGTCTAATTTTTACTGGTCTTTTTGTACCCAACTGACTGAGTATCTAATACTGGCATTTTTGTGTATTTTTGTCTTATTTATCTCATGAAATTATTTGATGCTTGTTTCAAATTTTACATTGAATACAAATTTTTAATGCAAAAAGAAGCTATCATCCAAAAGTCAATGGAACTATTTTAGCTTAACAATATTTTAGGTGACAAATATGATTGTTTTTTATTAGAAAAAGTGACATAAACAGGATGAAAATCTGCAAATACTCAAACGTTCTGTTTTATTAAGAAAACAATCTCCACGTTTGATGTGTGAGTAATCCAGAGATGTGATATTTCTGCAGGTCTTAAGGTCCACATAACACACGGACACCACTCTGTTAATGAAAGACAACCATGACGGGTGATCACTGAAATAATATAAAACTAGCACAAATGTAACATTAAATAAGGATTCATGATTTACTATCTTAAAAACAAACCGATGAAACAGGTTGGAACAAGAAGCACACTACCTACTGGAGAGAATGAAGATGAACGGAGCATAGTGACATCTTAAACTAAAGTGAGTTCTAAGTAGCACCATGGGTGTCTTCACACTAGCATCGCTGGTCTCCCTGTTTCAGAGCAGACAAATAGTCACTGTGCTGTTTGGTGTCAATGCGTGTCACATTGACCACAGGCAAAGAGGAAGGGATTAGAAAGAAAGTAATAAACAGGTGTGTTAAAGGTCAAAGCTATAAGACCATCTCTAAGCAGCTAGATGTTTTCACAGTGACAGAAACATAGTTTATTCTGTCGTTTAAAGTCCAAGAGGTGGACTGTAAAGTTTACCACAATGCACACTTATAAGTCACAAAGCTTCCGGAAGGAACAAAAGAGACGAAAATTGAGTTTCTGGGAAAAAGGATCAAGAAAAGTAGGATGTTTCTAGACATGAGGCATGGAGGAGGTTTGGTTCGGTTCTGCTTTGCTGCATCTGATACAGGGTGTGATGAGAGTGGATGTATGAGTATTTTTCAATCAATTGTATGACTAATTATCCTATGTTTGATATATCTCTATATGTAAAGGATAATGCCAGACAAAGTTCGCATTATCAGAAATTATTTCATGGTCCGAAGGAATGCTCAATTCTGATTGGGTGTGGATTAAAAAGTGATAATGCACACCTAAAAAAGAAGTTCCAGTCACATAGCCTAAATGTTCGTCATCACTGTGTAGGCTTCTTTAAAACTTTTGCTTCATCATCTGGACAAAAACAAGCAGTAAGAGCTGAACTTTCTCTCTGAACTGATGCTTTATTTAATTTATTGTGCCGATCAACATTTATATTTCTTTCCTTTGCCACGGCAGTTGAGATTGGTGTCAGCATAGCTGTTATGCTACCCTGACAATACGCCATACCAGGGACCACGTCTCAAATAGTGAATTTTTTGGTGAAAAAGCGATCTAAACAGAAAGAAATAAGAATAAAGTACTAATGATTGATTGATTGAATTTTTATTTCTTTTGCAAGGGACCACAGTATAAGCAGGATAATGCTTGACAAAGTGTGCATTATCAGAAATTGTTGCACGTCTTGAAAGCAACCATCTCCAGGGTGTGCATTAATTATTCTGTACTTAATCCACACCCAGCAGCCAATCAGAATTGAGTATTCATCCGGACTATGGTATAAAGATACAGAATTCTGTTTTTTGTCTTGTTTTGTATTATTTATGCTTAGATTGCTTGAAGCAAACCATTTTATAATCCAAATCCAAACTCAAATGTGGTTGCTGGAGCCTATCACTGCTACTGCTGGGCAAAAGGGGACACTAAGGTTAGGCTGCCAGTCTGTCACAGTGGCCACACAACCAAACACATTCTTAAATGTACACCTAAGAACAGTTTAGAATCAATAATTAACCTATAAAGCATGTGTTTGGACTGTGGAGGGAAGCCAAAGAAAACCAAATCCTGGACAGGGAGAACATGCCAACTCAGGAAAATCTCAGCTTGGATTCAAACGGCAAGAGAGCCAACTGGTTGACGGTTTCCTCTTTGGTTAGGAGCCGTTCCACTGTAGTACCTGAAAACTTTCAACATCCACAGTCAAATATGAATTTTGCCTCCAAAGACTGACCTACTTACAAGAAGATGGGTATGAAAAGTACAGCAGCAATCTATTACATGACAAATGAAAGAAAAATTATCTTTAATTTGATTAAAACAATGTCAGGCAGCATTAAAAGACATGAACAAATCTCTGCAACAATGGAAGAACAACTAATTCATTCAAGTTCTTTGTATTTAACACACTGCTTTTGCTTCCAATAATAAATGATGACAGTAGATTA
Organism: Oryzias melastigma; assembly: GCF_002922805.2. Classification (NCBI taxonomy): domain Eukaryota; kingdom Metazoa; phylum Chordata; class Actinopteri; order Beloniformes; family Adrianichthyidae; genus Oryzias; species Oryzias melastigma. The sequence continues at coordinate 6,343,152 of NC_050527.1, forward strand.
TCATGCTAAAGATTAATTCAATTAATTGATTCTTTACAATGTCCTTATGCAAAAAAGAACAAACTTCTGTTTATTTCTATCAAATCTAACTTTTTTTACCAGTGCAAAACCATAAACCAAGAATTTAAGATGTAGAAAAAACTTATTTCACTATTGCAGTGGAGTGGTTTCAAGTACCACATGATGGAGTATTTTATTTTTCTTGGAAAATTATTTGAAAAGTAGAAACTAGAATTCCTAAATGGCCATACAAGTAAAAAAAACTGTATTAATAAAATTAGCATTATATTCAAATATAAGCACTTCATGGCTGCACAAAAGCAGCATTTAAGTAAATATATATGTTTTTTTTTCCTGCTATAGTAATTCAAGACTGTTGGTGTACCAACACATTAAGACATAGAGGTGGGGGTTCAACCACACCAAGTTGAAAGCAGGATTTTTATTTTTTTTGCTTTGAAAAATAAAATGCTTGAACATGGTATTTTATTTTGAGAAATTAAAAAAAGAATTTTAACTGTAATCTAATATGATATGAATCATTTTAAAATGGTTATCCGTTTGACCTCTAGGCCAAAATAATTCAGTCTTTATTGTCGTTCAGTTCATGAAATGAACAGATTTTCACATATTTGACATGAGAGATTTTTCAAGAGTGAAAAATGAAACTGTAAAAAAAAAAAAAAGTCATAATCCAGAAGTTTCCAGAAGCTCTTTGAGAGCTGAATGTCTGTGAGGGCTGGCCGGACCTCACCCAGACTGCAGCTTTGTGTCTGTCAAAAAAAAAAAAAAAAAACTCAAAACAGGAAGAAGTTTTTTTTCTAAGACTCCCAGCCTTCATAAGGGCTCATCTGACTCCTCACTTTCCCTCTCCTCCTGCAGCGACGACAGCGTGATGACTGGACTGGTGAGTAGCACAGGAGAAGTGGGAGGTGAAGGTGAGTTAGGGGTCGACGTGGAGGAGGAAGCTCCGTCCTGAGAGATCCCCTCAGCTCCCGAGCTGCCACAGTGGGATGGAGAAGCAGAAGAAGACCCAGAGGCTCCTCTGAAAGATGGCGTCTTCCCTCTGGAGTCATCCCTGGACTCCCTCCTCATCAGCTCCCCTTCCCTTCTGCTGCCCTCCCCCCACAAGTCTCTGTCGCGGGTCGGTGAGGAGGCGGTGGATGAGGAAGGCTGGTGCTTCTTGGCTTTCCTGCTGGCATCTCTGAAGCTGGCCAGAGGGGGACGGAGTCTCACCCCGCTGCGAGTGGAGCCCTCGATGGCCTTTTGTAGCTGTTTGGGTGAGAAGAACAAGCGGAAACGTCAACAGGAACGCACAGAAACGGCAATAAGTGAACATCCAAGCAGAGGCAATGTTGAGTAATCAGAGCGTACACAACTGCCCATGACATGAGCTCATCACGCCGCGCTTGATGAGTTTGCCTCATGGCCGAATCAAATCAAAAAAGGGAAAATAAATCACACGAATCAAGAAATCATAAAAAGAAGACTTTACCTCTTTCAGCGCAACAACACCCACCAGCTTCCCGATGCTGGTGACATAGGCGTGACTGAGACCCAGCAGGGAGAACAGAGTGTGAGTCTGAGTAATGACACAGAGGAGGACATGATCCAGTCAGTGTGAAATGTGATGTACTGTGGCAGGATCCCGCCTGCATGGCTGCACTGGTAAACAACCCCCCCACACGCACACACATGTGAAACATGGCATATATGTGTAGCACTATCACATAAAGTCTAACAATCACATCTGCACCGAGGAAACCAAACACGTCGCTGTAAAATTTTACGCCACTTAAATTCTCAGCTGTGAAACCAGAAGATCATAAATGTCTGTTCATGCTTGGTAGTGGTTTATTGAATTAGTGGTGCAGCATCTGGACTCCAACTTCCTAACAGTAAAGGTAGTTTGGTTTATTACACAAGCAGATAACCTAAATGTTGTTAAAAACCCACTGATGAAACTTGTGTTTTTGGTGTTTTTGTATGGAGAGAAATCTGATATGTATGTGTAATTCTTTATTTGTAACTCAATATTACAAAAGCTTAAAAAGTACTTTAAAAAGTATGCACGAATCACTTATTAATTGCTTATTACGCACACACAAAATCACCTTTAGCCATAAATCTAATGTGAGGCTCTTTTTGAGTCTCTAATATTTCTTGTGTAATTGATGCATTTAAATGCTGTTAGAATGCTGGGTCATCAGAGTTTTCTTATTAGCCGCTTTAAACTTAGATTGTGAATAATATCTGGCAAAAACTTCACATTTTCCCACTTTCTTAAACTGATATGTCCGATAATCAATATAAATACGCTTACGCTTTATACACTAAACATCTTCTCTATTCTCATCACTCTCTCTGGGGCGAGCAGGCAGCGCCAGGTCCTTCTTCACACCAAGGGAGCGGAACGGGACGTAGTGCTGATAAACTCTGTCCGCTCTCTGGGTGTCGAGGAGGATCTTGCGCTGCCTGCTTGAGGAAGAGCTGGAAAGGAAAGTGCAGCCATGAGGGAGCGATGAGCATAGAGAAACTTTACAGTTGAGTGTATTAAAATCGGATATTTAGACTTTTAAATGTTAATTTTTAGGCATATCTGTTTAAGAAAGTGGGAAAATGTCAAATTTTAATTAGATAATGTTCACAATTTAAGTTCTAAGTGGTTGATAAGAAACCTCTGATGAACCAGCGGTTGTAATTTTAAGTTTTAATTTTAAGTTGTGCATATATACATTTTTTTTAATTTCCTAATTCTTTTGTACATGTCAATACACAAGTGCAAGTACATAAAGTAACAAAATGTAACGTATGAGTTACAAATCAAGAATTACGCAAACACAAATCGAATATATTCTCTTCATGCTTTTTATCATGTTCTTGTGGCTTTTTTTCTAATGATGGAGGACATATATGAAAAAAATTCAACCCAATATTTCCTTTTTGAGTATTTGTTTTTTTTTTATTGTTTTGAATCAGGAGCAGACAAAAAAAATGCAAAAAGGGCTTCTTTGTGACATAGAAAATACCCTCCGAGCTCTCAGCAACTGTAGGGGAAAGGGGGGGCGGGGTTGCTCTGTGCAAAAAGTCTCGCCCACAACTCAGGCAAGTTTCTGATGAACTACTGCCACATAATCATAATAAAGACCGGAGTGGGTCTAGAGAACTTCAAGAAATGTGACAAAATAAAGACGTCATTGCATTTTTTTACGACTAGAAAAAATGTAATTCCGCTTTACAACTCCAGGTTTCATCAAAAAAAAAAAAAAATGACAGGTGCTGCCCCTGGAGGGGGGTGAAGACATCAGCTAGAGATTCAGATCTGATGTTTCAATCTCAGAATGAGCAGCTGCCTCATTCCCCTCACTGATGTTTCAGGTTTCTGGCTGTCAAACAGAAAACATGTTATTTTTCAGCCTTCCACATAGTCTTCCTTATTTTATTCCTCAACACAGTTGATTGATTTTTATGGCTGCACTCAGAGTGCTCCTGTTTGCACTGTAAAGAAGAAAAAAAACTGTTTGCACGTAAATAACTGTTGCTCCTACAGATGTCCTCCACTGTTCTTCCATGTGCTCTCAAAGTGCAAAGAGATTTGTATTAATTTCACGAGTGCATGTGTGTACACTCCCCTTGCATGTGATCCCTGGTCACCCAGGTGGCGCAGCAGTCACCTTGTGCAGCGACGTTTTCTCCACCAGCTGGAACGGGGAGGGATCCACGCGGATCTGCTCCATATCGATTGGTTTATCCAGCTCCGCTTCCTCCCAGGCTTTGATCTGCATCAGCCAATCAGAAGGCAGAGAGATCACAGAGTTTCTACTTATTGATAAGAATGGATTGTTGGCTCATGGTAGACTTTGTGCTTGTATAACCGCTGCTGTACAGTACCTCCTCTGGGGACATGGTGTCAGTCAGAGGAGGGGGCGTTGATTCCTGGAGGAGAAAAAAAAGTAAAACGATAAGGCAGCTGATAAGCAGGAAGTCATGTTTAGTATTTAAACAGATATTAAGATGCCCCCTGGTGGTTTTAAGGCATCACCCAATGCAGAAATGTCAGCTCAATTATGCATGCATCATGTTATGCTCCCCCATCCCATTAGCGGGACTGGCTCATGCTGCTGTGTTGGACCGCGGCTCCTGTCTGAGCTGTCACTGCCGGCTCCACTGCAGATCTCTGATGCTCTGCTCCTTTGAGCTGTTGGCCAAGAGTGTTGAGCGTGCGTGAGGTCGATCCTCCGTACCTGAGTTTCGATCTGGCCCGACGAAGACGTGGAGGAAAAGAGTCTCTGAAGAGTCCTCCTGACAGACGGCAGCCTGCGTTTGTCTGAGAACACGGTACGGAAACACATGTCAGAGGAGACAGGTGAAGCTGTTGTGACGTGCACGGGGTAAGAGCTGTCTGACCGGAGTCTGTGTGATTGGTGGACGCTTCCAGTGGTTTGGGGGACGGGATGGGGCCGTTGCACTCCTCCTGCACTGCGGCAGTGGTCTGGGGGTTTTAACACCGTCAGTGGTTGCACATTTCAGACTCAAATGAGCTGGAGGGACACCTGATTTATTTGTTTCACCTTGTCAGCGTCCTCCTCCACCTCCTCGTCCACAAAGGTGAAGGATTCCCAGGCGGCTGGGGAGGCTTGGCCCGGGGAACTCTGCCCTTTTTCAAAGACTCGCCTTTCTGGGGAAAGCCACCAGTCCAGAAGCGCCTGGAGCTCCGTCCTCTCAATCGAGCCGAGCAGAATCATGGACTCTAGAGGGCACAGACCATCTTTTGTGAAGCTTCCAAATTAAATGCAGTCGAATTAGTTTTCACTTTCAAACAGTAAGCCCTCAGATAGAGGCATTAAAGACTAACGTGATGAAGGAGGTCACCTCACCTTTAGAGTCGACTAGAGGGATGGTTTTCAGACTCGTGGACTCCAGCAGGTGGTTTAATTCCCGAAATGTGGATTGGGAAGACAAGAATTTCACATTGCGCACCATGATGTCCTCAACAAAGATGTTGTACTTGCTGGAAATGACAAAACAGAAACATATGTTTGCTTTCGATGAAGGAATGACAGCTGAAAGAGTTTATTTTTGTTTCTTTTGCTCTTTACCTGATGTGCCCGAGGGCCAGCTCAGGCAGGTACGGCAGCTTCTTCACCTGGATGATGGAGTCGTAGAGGGAAGGCTGCAGGCCTTGGGCCACCATGTTGGCTAAGATAACGGCCACCATCATTGGTAATATGTGTGAGATTTGACCCGTCAGCTCAAAGCAGATTACTGCTGTGGAAACCGTGTGTGTGACAGCGCCTGTCATCGCCGCCGCACCTGGCAGAGCAGGGGGGAGAACAGTCTGTGAGAGGCGGGTGACGCTGATCTCTTATTGTCCTTTTTCATTGCAATAAAACTAACTACAAACTATCATCAAACAACTCATTCAGAATAGCTCCTGTCATTTTAAAGCGTGACTTTTTTTTAGCGACTGCATGTTCACTTTAAAAAGAGGCATCCAAAAGATTTCCGCTTCAGTCGCAGACAAACGCAGACGAGGTGAAAGTCAGCCCTGATGACAGCTGCCCAGCAGGAGTCAGCATGTCAGGAGTGGACAGACAACTCCTCTTATAAAGAAGGAATGTTAAACCACCTTTAATGTTGCTAAACTCTTCATGATGACGTTCCATTACTGTGAAGTTCAAACCTTTAAAGCCTAGGGGGAAAAAACCCTTTGAATTAAAAAAAAAATCTTTATTTGTGCTTGATGTGGGAACTGCCAGTTAGTGAAGCATAAAATAATTAAAAAGAAGAGCTTTATTCTTTATACAATGAGGTAAAAAAGTATTTAGTCCGCCACCACTTGTGCAAGTTCTCCCACTTAAAAAGATGAGAGAGGAATACTTTTTGACTCCACTGTAAGTATCTATTTTTCATCCTTTTAAAACACAAAATTCTCTATATCTATAAGGAATGTGCAAAAATTAACTTTTGCATTCAAAAAGCACATATTTCTTTTGAGTGCACCTGCAGACTGACCTATGACGGCGTAACCCCCCGGCAGGATGCGGTACACGATCCCATCAAACAGTATTCCATTGGGAAAAAGGGTGGCCATGATCTCCCCGATGAGGCGGCCGAAAGCCGCTCCTTGAGGGGAGAGATCCGGCATGATGTTAAAGAAAAAGTGCACAGAGGCTCAGTTGGAGATCCCTCACTCGCGTTCCCCAATCCTCTTACCTAATATGAACACTGGCATAAAAGCTCCTGAGGGAATAGGCATGGTGGTGGAAACTGCTGACATCCAGAACTGCACAAAAACAGGATCAAGTTCAACTCAAACTGGGGTTTTTTTTTTCTGCTTTCCCAGGCAGCAACTTACCTTCATAATGAAAAAGAAGAGGAGGATGACAAATACGCTGACATGAGGATGCAGCCATGCAGAGGAGCGACCGAGGCCGGGGGGAGTGGGGGACCCTGAGATTTTGGTCCAGGTGAAATTATCAAAGAGGGAGTTGATACATTCTCTGGGCATCAGCTGTTGGATAAAAACCCAGACAAAAAGTTAAAGAAGGGCACTTTCATGAACACTACCCATTTGTATCACTCTAATTAAAAAAAAGCATGATAGATTCAGCAAAATCAAAAGAACAGATGGACCGTCCACTGAGGAATGTGCTGTGACTGACTCATTGAAGCCTGTCATCCTCACTGGACTAACTGGTAATGCAACAAATGAGCTTATTTTAGAGCAAAAGCACATGATTCACATTAGAAAGAATAAGTTAGGAAACAAAAATGGATTGCAAAAACTAAAGTTTTAACCCTTTCATGGCTAATTTTATTTAGAGTAACATTTAAAAAAATACAAAAGCAACTTCTTTTTTTTTTACATTAAGTTATGCGATTAAGCAGAGTCCTGTATTAAGTAGTACGTTGCGAATTAGCATCACAAAAGGTTAAAATAAAATAAAAACCCCAAAGAATTATGTGAGAGTTGCTCAGATTTTAAAAAGCCAGATATGTCAACAAACTAGTGTCTGGTTAGTTACTTAAAAACCCACTCCAATCATATTTTGAAATATTGTAAAAGTGTTTCTAGTGGTTATTTAATTATTATTATGCTGTTTGTAGCCAAAATAAAAAAACTTTTGACAATTTCTCCAGAATGGCAGGAGCTCATTAGAAGTTCATCTTAAAATGTTAAAAAGCGGGACTGTTGGTGCGGAGCGAGCACTTCCCATCATCCGTCTGTCTACACTCTCCTGCTAGCTTACAGCCCCTCACTCCCCCAACATAACATTACAGGTGCCACAAAAATGGCGAGCAGTATCGCAGCTATCCAGCTGTACAGTTTTGAGTCAGATTCCAGCTTAGGCGAGGAAAGCAAAGATGGATCTATTTAAGCGGATGCATCAGAATGGAGCAGAACAGGGAGCTTGTTACAGCGACATTCTTTTTTCTGACATTTTTTCCTCTGCATCTGCTTCACCATAATTAGAATAAAAATGATCATAAATGCTAATTTTTTGCCTAATTTAATTTATATATGTAACCTCTTGGGTTTATTTATTACAAATAAAACGTGTATACATTTTCATTTCCGGCAGTCTTTCCTATGTTTTATTTACTCGCTAAGTTAAAATTGTCAAAAATAGTTTAATATGAAATATTGATGGGACCAGATCAACGTGAAGTGTTTCTTTGAATGTGATTGGTTGTTCGTGGGGTTTCAGTTATAACCCAGCACGAGCCCAACGGGGCGTGAAAAACAGGTTTTCACCGAAGGAATACTAATTATTGACTACATAACTGTATTTTTTTAATAATTTATTTTTGCTTAAGAGATTTGATTTTTTTAACTCCTGATGGATAGAACTTTTTTTTTTCCTTCTCTCTTTTTGTTTTCTTGGTGCACTGGACTGAACCGTAAAAGGGGTTTTCTTTCTTTCGGTTATTTTTCTTTCAAATTCTAACTTTGGTCCAACGTTACTTTACAGTAGCCAGTCGCTCACTTTTACTATATGTCATGGTCCTCCTGCGCTCCTCCTCCACATCCTAATTGGACCCAGCTGTCGGCACTCATCACCTCCACTCCAGCCTATTTAAGAGGAGCCCTCCCCAGCATTCTTCGCCAGTTCGTTGCCTTACCCGGTGAAGTTACCTGGCCTACTAAGTACAGTTTTGTATGCTCTCGTTTAGTCTCGCCTCGTCTCACGACCTGACTCCTCTACCTCCAGGTCTTTTCCTCCCATGTGCCGACCTGGGTCCTGCCTCGCCTAAGCATCTCGTCTTGGACCACGCCGATCCTCACCACTCCACGCACCGGCTGCCGGACTCACCTGGTTACTCCACCTGGCCGCTCCAGTCCGCAGCAAGTCTTCGTTCCCAAGCCTCTACCTTCGATCCTGGTTCCGGACACTACGCCATTATCCCCACGGACAATAAAACTTTATTTAAACCTCTCCAGTCTCACATCCTCCTTCCGGGTTCCAGCAACTGGGTCTGCCTCGTCACGCACAGCATGACACTATACACAGAAGTGGGAAGTAACAGACCCGGGCGCTGTTTCTTGTGGATCAGGATAAGCGTTACGTATATGTTCTTCACCATCAGGAAAATGCCACGAGAACATGGTAAAAACACCATTTTCATTGGAGTGGGTCCTTAAGTTTAAGAATCTTTGATGCAGCTTTTCAACAGCTTTTTTTGTAATGCATTATTTCATAATTAAGGTTATACTAACCAAACAAATGCAACAGAAACATCAAACTAAGAAAATAATAAAAAAAAATAATTAATTAATCCTAAATGTTACATGTATATTGCAGTCAGTTTTAGATAACATCCTTCCAATCTGCCCAAATTTGAAACTGTATTTTAATAATGGTAAACCCATAGAATGAATTAAAGAATTTTAGTGAAGCCTTTGTGCTGATCGTGCAACTGGATAACTGTGGGGAAAGGCTCCCTCTTAGGGGGTGATTAGGAGGAAATCTCCTGCTGAAAAACAGCACCAGTTCAATACACATTTATTCTAAAAGAGAGATTCATTCCAACTGTGTGCAGCCACAGAGCAGATGGAAATGCAGAAGAGTTGAGAGTTGGTTAACTCCAAGTCCTTAAACCCGGCTGCTACTTTAAGACAGAGCCGCCGTCCTCCATCTGCACTTTTTTAAAAGCTTGCACAAAAAAATTCATAAGGTCTAAGGAGTGTGAACTTGCGAATAGAAGGGGTGGAGGGTCATTTTTTGGTTGAGATGCATTTATTACTTCAACATGAACATCTGACCTACAGGAAAGTTTGCAGGTTCTGCAGGTTTTGAGTCAGCTAACTGGAAAATGATGCATGTCACACACCAACAGTTCTATTCATTTTAGCGTACAGTTCTCCTTTTATTTATCATACATACTGTGATGGATCCCACCATAACTGCTGTGTTTCAAGCATCTCCTCTGCAGAAACACAGATGGCAGAACTCCCTGCTTTGCCATTCACGTTAAAATTTCAAACAGCTCCTTCTGGAGCCAGAAACGCTTTACCCTACTTTCTCTTAGTGCTCCCCAACTCCCACAAACATGCTTTTCTGGATTAAATTGTTTTTAAGTTGCTGATAAATTAGAATTTTCTTGGTTTCCTTTGTCCTGAAAAATGTGACTTTCTGTCTCATTTTGTTTTTTGGTAAAACATTGAACAGTGACTGAGCACACTGAGTAAAGCAAGCCAACAGGGTGAGATTGGTGAGGTCTCACCTCTCCAGCCATGAACTGTCCAAACCCAGGAGGAAAGGTGAAGGTGGAGATGATCAGCGTCACTGCGCCTGGGTAAATCAAACGGCTGGAGGTGCACAGACACACACACACACAAAAAAATAGAAAATATCTGTAAAGATAAACCACAATGAGACTTTTAAAATGAACATGCGCCTTAGCACTGATTACATGGCTGAACTTCTCTCCAATGGTGAAAACAACTGTTTTCTGAGTGCGGAGTCTCAGAGGATTTAAGTGAATTTCCACATTGACCGAATGACTGTCTGAAAGGTTGTTACGGCTTCACTGCTGTCCTGGTTAGTGTTGTGAGACTGATGACTTTGGAGAGTGGAGATGAGACACATTAAGAGGAATTCGATTTGAAGACACAAATGGTTTCATTTCCAGGCAACAGTGTCTGCTATTAGTGTTGTGGTAGTTAAGGAAAAAGCAGAAGGTGGATCACAAAGAACAGATGTAGGATTGGACCTCACTGTTTCGTCAGAAAGCGGGTCAGAGCTGTGGGCCTTCTCATGAAGAGGACCACCTGCCTGTTCAGGTAAACAAAGAACGCTCCCAGGAAGCCGCATGAGATCCTACAAAGTGAGAAACTTGTTAGAATTTGTTCAAGATTTTACAGAACGAATGCTTAAAAAAATTCAGCTCAAACTCTGACTAAAGGAATTGGGAGTCCAGGACATTAAAAATATTATAAATTGTTCCCTCAAATTAAGAATTTGTGGCCAAAAATTAGTAAATGAGCATTTTGGGACCACAATTTAGTCTTTTCAGTGCACACATTAGTATTTTTTGGGCACAAATTTACATTTTGTTGCTAAAATGTTAGCATTTTATGCACAGAAATTAATATTTTAGTATTATCTGATCTTACTATTAATTTGTGGCCACAAAATAATGATTTATGTGCACTAAATGCTACATTTTCCCCACAAAAAATATTTTGTTCACACTAAAAAGCTAATATGTGGCCACAAAATACAAAATTGTAGCCACAAAATATTAACTTGAGGGAAGTTTTTTGTGTAATGTCATGAAAGATAATGCTCTTGTGTTTTTAAAGCTACAACAAAGACACACATGAACTCACAAAACCCTTACCCTATGATTGCAAATGCAGGGAGTTCCTGGAGGTCAAAGGGGAAATCCATCCGGAAGTTAGTTTTGAACAGAGCTGTGATTGTGACTGAAAAAGACAAATTAATTCATGTGAGTTTATCCATTTTTTCTGACAAGTCTGTTTTCCTTTTGATGGAAAAATAAAAAGTCATTTCTTGAAAGTAACATGAAAATTTCCAGCATAGCATGAGATCAAGTGGTCTGAAAAAGGAACTGTTCAAACTGAAAACTGGATTTGGTTAAAGTTCCCCCCACTGTTGGCGCAGTTTGGCAGCTTTTAAATCAATGGAGTGAACATGCTGTAAAGTGAAGATAAAGAAGGAAAAATATTCCCGTTTGAAGCAACATGAGATTTCCTGCAGAGTCCGGCGGAGCTCTGAGTCTTTGCTGGTGGTCGCATTAAACGCAAAGTGCCTTCCTCAAAGAACCATTGCTGAAATACCAGCAGGACATCCACGACAGCAGTGAAAGAAACACCAACAGTACCTTAATGTCAGGAAGCTGAAGAGCTAAAGAGATATGCTCACATACTAATTCAACTGTCAGCCTTTTTCCTTAATGAATGTGCACTTTTAAAGTAATAAATCAAAATATTTCAAGTAAACCCTGATGGTCATTAAACCAAACTGAATTCTGAGGCATCTGCACATCCTAAACCAGCCATGCTTTTACTTTGTTTAAATATTTTAAAGTATCCAAACAGAGCTGCAATCTTTAATAAGATGTCCAGTGGTTATAAAGATGTATTAGCCTAATTCTAAAACAGTTAATTTCATTATTTGATGGTAAAGTGGTGCACTAAAATTAACATTTTTAAACAGCACCAATAATTATTTTTACTTGAATAAAATAAACACATATTATGGAATGGAATCTCTTAGCTGTTGTGTTGGAGAAAAAAATCTGAACATGGATTTTCGCTGCACACAGTCTGATTCTGCCCTCACTGTTGTAGGCTATAAAAGGATATCTGGCTTTGTCATGCTGAATTAACCAGGGATCCCCTGTGGTGCATTGATGGTTTCATATATCCGTCCAAAGTTACGATAAACGCCTCTGCATCGGTGCTCATAAGCGTGCACACCATAGGTGCTAATGACAGCCTGTGTCATCCTCTTCATATAAAAGTCATTGTCTGTCCGCTTAAAACCAGTAAAAAGATGGATCCGTGTGAGCACAGCACATGTGGCTGACTGTAAGCCGACACTCAGAGAATGTAGCAACATCTTCATACAGAGAAAACAGATGGTTCCTTCCGTGTACGCCGCAGCTTCATGTTACATTTCTGGACGCAGCGAGGAGCTGTGCTAAGTGAAAGGAGTTCTCGAAGCTGCTCTCAAGACCATATGGCTGCACTGATCACAGCGGCGTGACGGTTCTCAAGCAGTGCCGCCCGGGGGCCCGAAGGTCATGTGCATCTATCTGTAGTTCTGAACCGTGGAATTTGCACACTGAGGAGTCTTTAAATCTTTACAAAATGCTATAAAATCCACATGGTGATAGATTTTGGTTCCTTTCAACTGTGAATTAAAATAAATCCTACAAGTCGACACAAAATTGAATTAAAAAAATGACACAAAGAACATCACTGACTTGATGAGGACTTTCAGTGTTTAAGGATATTCCAATCGTGTTCATGCCATTGACTGTATATGAGAACTGGACTGCGTGACCACTCCCTTCTTCTATTTCAAATAAGAACTACCTGCTGGTTCAAAGAAGCCAAAATCCCATAGAATTCAACAGAGAAAACACAGCTGTTAAATTTTTAAACATAACCATTCAGACTCTGCTACCAATTTTTAACATGTTCTTACTAATTTTCTTGTTAAACCTAATTCATTTTCATGACATTTTTTTCTTTAGTGCAGTTATTCAACTTATAAATTGACCAATCAGAGGCCTCGATAAAGGTTTATAGTGCCTGCTGTCAGCCACAATCAAATGTTTAAAACATTTAACAGATTCTCCAGAAAACACTTTCAAGTAGTAGGAGTGTGGGTAGGCTGTGAGAAACGCTCCCATCAAAACATTAACTTAGACTATTGACTGTATATGAGAACTGGACCAAGCGAGTGTGACATCACCCATAGAAAACAGCTTACTTCTGGCTCCAACCAAATGAAGTCCACTCAGTTCCCCATTTTCTCGCGACAGACGTCGCCATATTGGAGCCAGACGACTTCAATAAGCAGTGATTGGTCAGAGTAGGTCTGAGTCAACGTTCTATGGCAACCACTCGTGCCAATCAGGAGTGAGCTTGCTGGAAGGCCACGCCCCTTCCACTGAAAGAGCATTGGGAGAATCTGTCAATCAAACATTTCAATGGTTTGAGGTGGGGGCCAGAGGACACTACATACCTTTATTGAGGTAGCTGATTGGCCAGTTTATAACTTAAAATAAAAAATATATATATGAAAAAAAATAGGATTAGCAAGAACATGCTAAGAAACGGTAGCAGACCAAGAATTGCAATTCTGACAAAAATGAGTGAGTAATACTTGCTTATTTCTCAACAGAAGCCTATGGGATTTTGGCTTTTCGGAACCAGTGGGCACTCTCTATTTAAAAAAAAGGGGAGGGGGGGTCACAGTCCAGTTCTCATATACAGTCAATGACTTGAAACAAACGCTGCTTACTGATGTTGTCTGGCTCTAACATGGTTGTAAAATAATGATGACTGAATTGACGTAAGCCATTTCCCATGGATGACATCAAACTTATTCGGTCCAGTTCTCATGTGCAGTCAATGGTTCATCTACATCAGTAACATTGGACATAAAGTTTTGTTGCTGCTGAATAGCTTTCTTCAAAGACACAAATATTACTCAGCTTGCGTTCAGAGATTTTTCAAGCAAATTGCAAGCTCAGCTGTCTGTTTGGCAGCCTGTGTGTGGAAAGTACTTCTCACCAGCATCCTTGTTCCAAACCGAGAGCACTCTGAATATGAAGGCGCTGAACGTGGCAGCAAAGTATCCCCGCCAGTAATTCCTCACAGCAAAGTAGGTAGACGTGACCTCAATACTGAACAGCACCCCTGGTAACGGCAAGAAAAAAAAAGAGAGGGCCGAAAGAGGGAGAGGAGGGATTACACAGAGGAAGAAAATGAAGATGGATAGAAAGAGGAATGAGAGAAGAAGGAGAGAAAGGTGAGAGAGCTAGTTAAATAAAGCAGAAAGAGTCCAGACCCCCTTGAAGCTGAGGGTGTAATTATACACAACACAAGAACCACAGGGAGTGAGCACTAAATCAAACCCCACACTAATACACACATGTAGCACACACAAGCAGAGCATCACGAGAACATGAAGCAATGAGATACACATCAGCAGTACAAACCTAAAACCTTCATCTTCTCTAAAAGGATAAAACATTCCTGGATTCATTTCCTGGTTCAGTTCCTGAACATCATTCTTTTAGCTTCAGATTCTTTTCCTTACATATTGACGTGTTCAAACCCACAGACTGTAGTTTATCACAGTCACAAAGGACAACCTTCAAAATAAAATCCATCAGTTGGATATTTGCACACTGATTAGAGCAACACAACCAATGTTTATAATAGAAGATATGCAGAGATTTGACATTTTCAGGGGAAAATTAAAGAAGATGAACACCTTAAATTTAGGAAAATAACTTTTATAGAAGCAAATGTTAACAATGAAATGAGTGGAAATCCTTCACCTACACTACTTCTAATTGTAAAATCATTAAGATTGACTTATTTGACCTAATTGTTTATTTTTTTTAGACAGGTGGGGATTTGTTCATGTTGCAATACTATCGTTATCGATGTTGGCTCTGTTTTTTTTCATCCAAAGACATGATTGCAGATGAGGCAGAACCCAGCTGTTCCTGGTGGTTGTAAACGTCCTGCGTGACAGACGCTCTGTCTCTGTGGCCCAGCAAATTCAAAGAAATGAGCCTGCAGGGAATTTATATTTATGAAATGAGCTTTTCATCGTGAACTGACCCCTGTGTTTTTGATGCCAAGTTTCATCCTTTTATTATCAGTTCAAAATACTTGTTACCTTTAGTACTTGTAACAGAGGACATAAAAAAAATAAGCTTAGCATTGTGTTTATTTAAATGGTTGTGAATCAGGAGCAGGAAAAACAGCAGTTTGAAAAAGCTTGAAGTTATTACGTAAAATCTACAATCGGAGGGCCACTAGCTTCCTGCTCCGCTCCATTCCGTTACATCTACTTGTAAACAAATAGATGTACTGGTACGTATTTGTTTTCCTCATCCGACTTGGCATCTGGCTCAAAACTGTACAGCTGGATAGCTCCAATATTGCTCACCATTTTCATCACTAATGTAATGTTGGGGTTGTAAGGGGCTGTAAGCCAGTGGGAAAGTGTAAAAACAAAAAGGGATGATGGGAAATGAGGACAAGCTCACTCCGCACCAACAGTCCCACCAACAACTCTGAGGCGAATTTCTATTTAACAAAAATGCTCTGCAGAAACTATTTTCTAAAAAATGACAGATTTTTGGCTAAAAACGACAATCATATTTAAAGGACCACTGGGAATGCTTTTACAATAGTTCAAAAGATGATTGAAGTGGGATTTTAGGTGGGATTTTCAGCTCACATTTGGAGGTCAATAAGGAGAGATATGAAATTCAGTTTTAATTAAAAGGTTTGACGAGAATTTTGTTTGAGTTTGTAATGAAAATATTACACTGCCTGTTGAGAGGATTTCAATCACTTTGCAAGGTCTCATTTCAGAAACTTTTTAATAAAAAAAGGACGGTTAATGATAATGATTGACAAGGAAGTTTAATGATAAAGTCTATGTCCGAATTCCCACTCTAATCCCGAACTACTAAAAAACTATATACTATCTAGTGCACACTGGTTTTTCGCAAAGATTTGTGGGACATTTCTAGATTGAGACAGCACTACAAAATGGTGAACACGCCATATAATGAGTAATGAAAGAATTCAGACATACCCTTAAAATGTTTGCTTTAAATGTGACCCTATTTAACTGCTGGGTGAACATTTGGGTTGTTTGCTTGCTTTAACATTATCAAACATAAAGAATAGAAGGGACATTTTATTTTCAGAGTGAAAATTTGACTAATGCTTTTAGAGTAGTTATCAAGACAAGTTGGAACACTTGTAAAAATTACCTTTTGTAAGAAGAGGTAAGGCTTGATAAACCTCTAATAAACAGATTTAAATCAATTCTGTTATTCTTGGAATGGGTCTTTTTGAGCTGTTCTAAAACCTCTACCAGTTCACATCTTATTTTGTGTGATTTCAAACTTTTTACTGGACTTTACCACCTTGAACTGAAAAAGAAAACTTAGATAATTGGGGTGCTCTATAGTTTATAACCTGCTGCGTACAAAAAGGCCTTTTTCACTGCAGGAACTTTTTGTTCTCAAAGGGGAGAGTTTGTATCCCAGAAATACACTTCCAGAAGTTAATCTTCTACCCTGGATCTTTGTATTATCCTTCTTTTTTATTTTCAACTCAACAAATCTAACCTCATTACAGCAAAAGACACAAGTGTTTTAAAAAGAGAGCCAGAGTGAAAAATGTACAGTACCTCCAAGTGGAGTGCCGAAACAGCATCCCACCCCCACGGCACAGCCAACAGTCAGAATATCTGTGTAACCATAAGGGTTCTACTGACACAGAAAACAGAGGGAGAGAACAAAAAAACAGGAGGAAGGTGCAGGAGTGAGACAGAAGATGAGACATTAAAGAGCGGGGATGATCAGAGAGGGGGAAATGAAGTTGACAAGGAACAAGAGCGTTGACAGCAGAAGAAGGAAAGAAAAGGTGGAGAGAGGAGGATGAGGAACCACGGGGGCGGGTGGGGGGGTTGACAGTGAGAAGGCAAAATGGGATAAAGTGAATAAATAAGGCTCACAGGAGAGTAATAAATGTTATAAAGAGAAGGAACAGGCCACTGCAAAGCAGGAGATGCACATGCCATCGAGATTTAAACTAAAAAACAGGAAAGAAAAAAGAGAAACAGTGAATTAAATTGTCCTTCGAGACAGAAACCTGCCACTGATAGCCATGCTGAGAGCAGACCAAAAGGCACTGGAAAATTGAATACTTTAGCTGATTATGACTGACCTTGAAAATTGAATTTTCAGTATCTCCTTTAAATGTAAGCCACAGACAAGAAAAAATACATTTTTTATCTTTTTCTCATTAAAAAACACATTATGATAAAAAAAACTCACTAAAAAGGACACAACTATTATCCACAGCTTACACAGAGCTTCACACAACCCAAATGACAAAAAGAAGTAAATTTTGTCATGTTTTTTGCATCTTTGTCCTGTTTCTTGCTGAGCAGCTGCTCTCTTTTTGCTCAGCCGAACAAAACAAAAGAGCAGCTCTTCTTCTAGCTGTTAGAAGACCACCGCCGTGTTTTCTGGTGTGCACCTGGTAACTGGGTCTGAGTAAGCAAACCTCCAAAGGCAGCCTCTGTTTTTAGTTCAGCTTGTCTGCAGACTCGCTTGAGGAAACTGTTAACTTGCTTTGATCGTCTTTTAGCAATTTATTTAGAAATGAGACGAAACATTTCACTAAAAAATGTCAACATCTAGTAATATGAGGTGCACTGTTCTTATTGATAAATTATGTTAAAATGGTTCTTTTTCACTTGTTATATGTAGTCCAGTGTGAGTTTATCCCCTCGTTTGCCCTGTAGACATCAAAGTTACCCATTGTTTGATAAAGCGGGATCAGACTTGCCTCCTATGGGGGCAGCAAAACAGGTCGCCACTCCAACTGCACACGCACACACCAGCAGGTCCTGGTTATGGATGCCATTCTGAGGTTAAGGCGTAGGAGGTAAAAAGAGAGCAGAAAGACAGGCATCGGTGAGGCAGGCAGGTGGACACAGACAGGCAAAGCGGGGAAACAAAGGGGACAAGACAAGGAGGGTTATTGTCAATACACATGCCATAAATGTACTGTCATCACACCAAAACAAGCAAAACAGACGTCTGAGAGGAGTTGAAACAACAACTTCAAGAAAACAGGGACAGAAACAGCAACAGGCAGGATAGTCTCAGGGTTTCCTTTGAGCCAAAGATCACTGAAGTTGATGTTTTGAATAAACATAGCTGCTTTGTTGCTTAACACCTAAAAGAGATTTCATCCATAAATCTGTTTCCTTCACATGCTATATCCCTTTAAGAATCATGGGGCTGCCAGAGCCTAACCTGGGTGAGTGAAGGCGGAGTAACCCCTGGAAGAACGTGAGCCTGTCGCAGGGTCGCACAATCACACACCCATATACTCCCTCATTTACACCTAGGGAAAATTTAGAGTGATCAATCAACCCACGAAGCATGTTTTTGGACTGCAGGAGGAAACCGGAGTGCCCAGAGAAAAAATATTATAAAAAACACAAGTAAAAATGTATCTCGTGAGGCTTTTGAGATGTTCAAAACGTCTGCAGTCTAAGCTGAGAGATAGCAAAGACCAATAGCTAACTTTGCTCGCTCAATTAAATATGGGGTATTTCTGAATTCCCACCCTAATCCTTAATTACTAAAAAAAACTATAGTGCAGGATGAAAGCAATTTGGACACTATACTCACAACTCTTCCTTCTTTTTTTTAAACGCCAGACTTGACATCTCCGATTTCACAAAGTGAAAATCAAATCAATATGAAAATTTCATGACATCAATCTTTGACTCCACTCTGTTCTGATAATGAAAATTTGGGCAGTTTATTAAAAAATTACATTTAAACATGTTTTTTTTCCTGAAAAAAATTGTTAAACCGCAATGCATTGTGGTCTATTTTCGCCAGGACATTGATGCACACTGGTTTTTCCCGAAGAATTCTGGGAAATTTCTATGACACTCAATTTTGAAATTGTAGTTTCGGACAGCACTAAAAAATGGCGAACGCACTATATATTGAGTAGTGAAGGAATTCGGACATAACTATGGTGTTAGCATGCTAACGCAAGCTATTAAACTGGAAGTACATTCACATAGTTTGTTTTAAATGAATATTTTTACAAACAAAGTGATGTTTTTTTTTTTAAATTAAAGAAAATAAATAAATTAGGTAGCAATATTAAAAAAATAAATCTATGCCACTTCTCAAAATAACCATCCTCGTTACTTTTTCCTTGTCTTTTCATACAGCTAAAATGGCTAAAATAAAAAAATGTAATTCTTTGCTAGCTAAGCAGTTTCCTGCCAAATAAGAAGCTTCCAGGATAAAATAACGGCAGCAGTTATTCATAAAAGTAAAATGATACAGATGCATGAGTACCTAGTGTTTACAGCTTTGACTTTTGCAAAGGTAGAATGTTCCTTCTGTCTTTTCACTACGAGAAACATGAGTCTTTGGCATGCAAGCCCTCTGCCTATCGGTTGGCTTAATGGCTCAGAGGGTAACTTGGAAAGAGGGAGAGGTTGTGGATATGGATCCTACTGGGGCCACAACTTTTAATGTGCTTGTCTCTGTTTTTTGCTTTAAAACTACTACAGGTTAATTACTGGTGTATGGAAATGTAGAGCTTTCAGTTGCTTTTTAGGTGTCAAAATGTTTGAATCCAACTTTGCTCACAAACAAGTTGGTTATTACATGACCCTTGAGTATGGACTCTTTACCACTAATGCACCAAATAACCACAAATTCTTGAAATATAAAAAAAAAGATCAACGAAAACCCTGTAACTATGACAAAAAGAACTTCAAACCTAGTAAATAAGAAAATCCAGTCCACAACCTGTGATTTTCATATTTATTGTAACTACGAGAATCAAAGGTAATATGACTGTTGTGATCAGGCCTTTGACTTACCTCATAAACCCCAGAGAAGATGGACATGAACCTACTCAGCACTGCTGCACAGATACTGGCGATGTGGACAAACGGACCCTGCAGGGAGCAGAAGGATGTTACTGACACTGACCACCACAGAGACAAGTTGTTCACACTAGCACCGTCCTTAAAACTCAGAGTCTAAACTGGGACATATTGGATCAGAGCACAGAAATCACAAAGTAATTTTCAGACGTGACAGTTGGCCTGTTACTGTAAATGGAGAAAGGAATGTAGTCCTTTGCAGAGGACTTGAATAATTTGCATCATTCCCGTGAGAAGGGGGAGTGAGGGGGAAACATGACAGAAGATGATTTATTGCACTTGAGGGTTGAAGCAAAAAGCACTCTAATAGAGAGTGAAATGATGGAGGTGATGCTGGACAAATGTATGGTGACAGAGCAAATCAGATGGAAAGAGAATGGGGGGGCTCTTTACCTCTTTCCCCACTGGCATCCCACTGCCCAGGCCAGCAGTTAGACCAATGACTTTAGCGATGAAGGCTTTGAGGGTCAGATATTCTTTCAGGACGACTCCTCTCAGAATGGTTTTCAGCTCAGGTATGCCTGAACCTGCCAACACATCAGAGAAAATGTGGAACGGGACAAATCTTCAGGGAAAAAAGAAAAAAAAACTATAATGCTATGACTTTACATCAGGGAGAAATAAAAAGCCTACCAATTGCCTGTGGGGAAACCAGATGACAAAAGAGTGAAGCAAACACAACAAGGATCATGGGATACGTAACCCAGGCAAGATACTGCAGGGCCACATTGCCCTTAAGCTCCCCATGTATCCACTTATAAGCTGAAAGACAAAGGGAAATCAGGAAAACTGAAAATGTTTGGACATTAACGGGCTAGAAAGGAAATTTCCTGCAGACTCGATAACATCTAGTTTAACCTTGCATACCTTGCAGGCTCTTGGCACTTGCATAATCCATACTCCAGCTGACCAGCGCCATTGTCAGGCCTAGAAGCACCAAAAAAATCCAGTCCTCCCCCATTTTTGTCACTATGTACCGCCGGACTCGAGCCAAGCAGTCTGCGACATAAAAGTAAAAAAAACATTTCTGATTCAATGACAAACTGTTGACTTTGTTGGATTTATAGTAATCATGGCTGAAACAAATGCAATTAGAAAATAAAAAAATGTTAGAGAACAATTTTATTTTGTTCTACAAGACAATTATTTCCAATTTAAATTAAGAATGAAAAGATTTTCCAGTACTTACTCTGAAAAACACTATATTTTATATGAAAAGGGAGCAATGATTACTTTTCATTAAAAAACTTATGGTTTGGATTGAAATATCGATATTTTTAATTTCAAATTGTATTCAGAGATTGAGAATTTATAAAACTTGCTGCATCCTTAAAGATCCTCTCCAATGAAAATCATGTTTTTGGTGTTTTTAACATGTTCTTGCATCATTTTTCTCATGATGGAGGGATAAAGAGAAAAGATAAAGATTAAAACTGTGTTTTGACGTATTTCTTCATTCAAATTTTGATGGATCAGGAACAGACAAAAACCTGCAGTTTTGAAAGACGCAGGTTTGTGATGCAGCAGCTGCCGTGGTCAGGTTAAAGTTTGTTCTGCTCCAGTTTTTAAGCATGTACGTATAGACAAATAGATCCATTAACGTCTTATGTTGTATTCTTCTCCACATTTGCCCTGGCCCCCCAAACACTATCAGAGATGCATTTTTTTTTTTTTTCTCAATCTGGCCGATCGAGACACACAGTACCTGACATGTTATTCCACCCTTCTGGAGTGTGAAATGTGATGGGAGCAGATAGACTATTTATTGGTTATTTTTTTTAAAATGTTTTAGCATTATTTTTTATGTAAGGATAACATAAATGAATTATTTCAAATTTGTCTATATGTGGCTTTCTGGAAAACCATAAATGTTTATGTTCAGGTCCATGTAGCCAAGAAAAAAGTTCAGCACTGGCCACACATATTTCGAAAACTATGAGGGAGTAAAAAAAAATAAATAAATAAAAAAAATAAAATTATGACTTTTGTTTAAGATAGCATGCAAAAAACACCACAGCAATCTCCTATCATGTTAGTGGAAACTATTTTTTTACATCTCTGTCTCGGTTTTCATGAAAGTCCTCATAATCTCAGAGCTCTGCGGCATCAAAGCCTGCTGGTATTAAAGACCAGTATTATGTTTTAAGAGCTCATCATGCTGGATGGGAAATCTAGCTATGCAAAGTACTCAGAAACTGAAATAAATATTCTGTCTCTGCAAACTTACCTAATAAAACTATATTCTGAATTAATAGATAAACAATTAAGAGATGAACTAAAAAGAGTTAAAGCTGACCTCTTTTTTTAGGAAGGGTTTTTTAGAGGACACTGTAACATTTCATAACTCCACATTAGCCATGCTTACCTTGGCATTTGGAGTAGGGACGGGGCTTCTTGGCAGAGGAAGCATGGCTCTGATGCGACTCCAAGGTCACCGGGTGATGATGATGTAGCTGGCGGCCCTGGCCTCTGTGGCTGCTGGCCGTGGTGTCGTCCACTGCCTGTCTTCTCCATTGTCTCTCTGTCAGCAGACGAGCGGCCTCCCGTCGGGCAAAGCTTCCCAGCTGCTCCCTGTACTCACCGTACAGCTGTAGCGCAGAGAACACACTCAGAAACAAAAACGAGGACCAAGAAATCAACTAATTCCTGGAACTACTCCAATCAGATGTTAAAACTGACAGGGGGAGAAATGACCGTCGAACATAGATCGGATAAAGTTTTAGCCAGTGTCTATCAGATAACAAGAAAGAGATGGGAGTGTGCGACAAGTTTGTAAGAGATACACACCAACCCTAATGCTCCGACAGACATAAATAGACAAAATGGGCATAGAGAACGGAAAAACCCCTCCCTGAGTGGAGGAAGAAGCTGAAGAGCAGCCAGAAGAGAAGATCTGGAGGAGAGGACGTCTCACATCTTCCCCTGCTGTCTGTGAACACTTTACACCGACAGCCACATAAACACACACGCACGCTATGTAAGGAAACACCTCGTGATCCGATTAGCGTCGTAAAATACACAGAAGTTGTAAAATGCTGAAGATTCTGCTGCAGCCACAAGCAGCAACTGAAACCTCCACGCATCCCACCACACGGGCGAAAATATAAGGAGAGCTGGCAGCCCCACATTTCTGTCTCATGTTCACACAGGAAAGGTGAGCTGACATGTCCAACCACGAGGCCCTGCAGGAAGAAGGCGCAGCTACCAGCACATTTCAATCTTCTGAGGTCATGAAATAAAGGTACAGCAGCAACCTGCCATCTCATCCGCTGGGAAAATATGACGAGCACACACGGGCTGACAGGACAAGACAGTGCAGCTCAGTTTTTAGACAGACTCTCTGAATCTACGCCACTGTAAGACATGATTCAATGCAACAACATGGCCAAGTGACCAAGATAGAACTTTATAATTAATACATGAATGCACCGCATAGCAGGTGGCTGTGCAGTTACCGCCGGAGGCTTTTGAAAACCTTTAATGCCTCTAAATTGTCTAGCGAGTTATTTTAAAGCTTGCTAAACACTCCAAACCCCAAACTGTTATTCAGAACAATGCATCTCTCCCAACAGCTTACTATGCCTGCCCTCACCACAGGGTTTCAAACTGCAGTAAAGCAATGAGCTACACAGAGGAATTCAATCAATCACTTTAGGATTGTCCTCATTTTTGTAATATTAACGTTTGTGGATTTCCATACACACAAATGATGCTGTTGTGGACATAAACTATAGATCACACAGACAAAAAGCTCCAGTTTTTCATTTAACAGTAGGATTGATTTGGCATTAAAAAAAAGTTAAACACATATTTGATTAAGAATCAGTAAGTTAACTATTGATTTTTGTTTTCCACCTAAATTAAACTTAAAATAATGTAAACACTAAAGAGCATGAGTGCTTAGAGTCAAATTACATTTTACGATCAAGGCTCCTTTCTGTAATAAATCATTAAAAAGGTTTGAGGATAAAGAAGTAAAACGGAGCAAAATAAAACACACTTAAAATGAATAAAAATTGATTTAAAAAAAATAACTTTTTCTTGTGATTTGATGAGAATTTGACTGATGTTATTTGACTTCCTCACTTTGAGTTGACACCAAATTTGTGATTTATTTATTTGATTTTAAAATAAATAAAAAAAATAGATCTTGATAATAAAAGAAAAGTGTTTCAGATTGGAGATACTAAAGATGATCTTTGCACTTTGATAGATAAAAGTCACAAAGTGAAGGATAAACAAATAATTTATTAAAATTTAAATAAAAATATATATTTTTAATGTGTTTGATAGAAATAAATCTGCAGTCATTTTCCTTAAGTTAGCAAATAGATGGAAAGAGAATGTTTAACAAGATTCAAAGAAACTCCAGAGATTAGGAGAAAAAGATGAAGGAAGAATAAATGAAAAACAACCAAGCACCACCGGACCAGATGCAGCCTTTGCCTCCATGTCTTTACCTGTTCCCCATCAGCTGTCTTTAGCATGATTTGGCAGCAGCTCTGTGTCTGTTCCATCTCCTGCTCTGTACTGCAGACAACCTGACCACCAGCACCTCTGCTCTACACATTAACACCAAAGAACTAATCCATCAACATCATCAAACAGCTGCTGGCAGCAGGCACCATCGAAACCAGGGACTGTCACAACCTGTGAGCTGTTCAGAGAGGGAACAAACCAAACCCAACGGTTTACCTCTCACGCTGGAGCGTCTCCGCTTTGAAATGGTTCAATAATAAATCAAGTAGGAAACTACATATATATATATATATATTTCATTTTTTAGCAGTGCAGCTGTAATCACAACTGTGTGGTAAATACAATGCATTTTAGTGATGTAGTAATGCAAAAAAGAGCTGCAGTTTACTGATATCTCAGATTTCTGCCACCAGAACACCTGTTTCTGTTTGTTTAAATTGACAATTTGATCAGCAACCTCATTTTTGAGGTTCTCTTCCATCCATTTTTTTTAAATTGTTCATTTATTGACAGAAAATGTAATAAAAAAAACGTTTTTGCTTAAAATAAAGGTCATGGTTGATACTGAAATATTTTTCTATTTATTTTATGATTTATTACTAGACAGATTTGTCTTTGTTTAATTCAAAGCAGGTGGATTAAGTCCCACTTCAACTATATTCCTCAGTCGGCTTTTACTTACTGTAAAATTGTGAAGTTTTAAGCCAAAAACGAAAAAGTCTGTTGGTTTTTTAAGACATATTTTCTGCAAAGCGGCAGGAGTTCATATAAGTTGTGGGCAGGACTGTTGGCGTAATCCTCAGCTGATTTCCCATCATTCCTTTGTTTACATTCTCTCCTGCTAGCTTACAGCCCCTTGCAACCTCAAGCTAACATTAGCAGAAGAACAAAAT
This sequence comes from Oryzias melastigma, assembly GCF_002922805.2. Classification (NCBI taxonomy): domain Eukaryota; kingdom Metazoa; phylum Chordata; class Actinopteri; order Beloniformes; family Adrianichthyidae; genus Oryzias; species Oryzias melastigma. The sequence continues at coordinate 6,368,263 of NC_050527.1, forward strand.
GCAGAGTAATATTGGAGCTATGTAGCCAAACAGTTTTGAGGCAGATGCCAGTCCAGACAAGGAAAACAAAGACATCAATGGATCTATTTTTGTACTTGTGGATGCATTGGAGTGGAGCAGAGAAGCGAGACTTTGGCCGGTCTATTTCAGGTCCTGTGTCACAACTTTCAGTTTTTTCAAATTTATGTTTGTAACTCCTGATCTATCACAATTTGAATAAAGGAATCCTCAGAAATACAAGTTTTAATCTGAATTTTCTTTATATATATATGTCCTCCATCATGAGAAAAAATGCTACAAGAAAAAGTTAAAAACATGATTTTCATTAGAGTGGGTCTTTGAGATGTTCATTAGTTTGTCACTGTTTTCTGACAAACAAAGATAAGTTCTCCAATATTGTAATTATTGCAACTCTTGAGAAAATTATTCATTTAACTTTTGGCTTATAATGATGATCATCATGGATACAAATAAGTTAGGGAACTATTACTAATAAATGCTGAAATCTGCACTGACTCGACTGAGAGTGAAGGCGTGAGAAGACCAATGGAAACTGAGATTCATTCATGTTCTGGGTGTCTTTAAAGCTTTTATCTCTCAGCCTTGTATTTACAGAGTCCTCGTTTAATCTTGTAAACCTGTTACCACTGAATCACTCAAGGTCTTAAACTGTCAGCGAAGACCATTACTTTTAGAGCTTTCTCACGCGTTTACACACAGGTGCTGTTATTTGGCTCCATGAATGTAGAATAAAACAATTCAGTTCATGACGCATGGAATTATACTTACAAGAAAACAAAATAATTAAATTATGATTTATGTGGCCCGATTCAGAATGCATACTTTAAAAGAGCTCAGAGGGAGAACTCAGCTGAGAGATAAACAAATGCAGGTGACTCACAAAATGGCCGACAGTGTTGTTGGCTGTGGTGAGTTATTGTTGAAAAAGACGCTGAGTGGGGCAGTGTCAGGACATAGCGACAGAACAGGACTTGTAGCTTGGTTTTGATAAGTTGTGCTGAGAAAGACAAGTATATGGCTGTTTCTAGTGTTTCCCTTTTGCTTCCATTTTTTAAAATTTTTTTTGTGAGAACTGGACTGAGTGACCCCTCCCCCCGCTTACGTTTCAAACAGGAAGTACCTGCTGGCTCCAAGAAGCCAAATTCCCACAGACTTAAATTGAGAAATAAACAGCTATTACTCAGTCAGAATAACCATTCTTGCCCTGCTTCCCCATTTTTAACATGTTCTTGCTAATCCAATAATATTCTATTTACTTCACAAAGTGCACTTTGATGTGAATTCACCATTTTGTAGTGCAGTCTGAATCTACTATTCCAAAATCAAGTCCCCCAGAAATTTCCCAGAAGTCTTTGTGAAAAACTAGTTTGCATCAATGCTCACTATATTAGTGAATATAGATCACAATGCATTACATTAGAACAACTTTGGGGGAAAAATGAATTTAAATGACATTTTCTAACAAACTATTCACATTTGAATCATCAGAACATAGTGGATTCATTAATAAACATCGTAAAATGTTGGTATTGTTAAGATTTTCACTTTGTAAAATCAATGATGTCATTTAAAAAAAAAAAAAGGTAATAAACATGATGTCCAAAATGCTTTTAAAATCTAGGACACTAGCTAGTCCCACATTCTATTAGTTTTAGTAGTAAGGGATTAGAGTGGGAATTTGGACATAGCTTCAGACTGACTCAGACCAGTCACAACTTACTGAGGACGTCTGGCTCCAACATGGCGAGGTCCTTACTGCGATAAAAGGGCAACAGAATGGACTTCATCCGGTTGGAGCCAGAAGTAAGTAAGTCATTTTTATGGGTGATGTCACACTACAGTCAATATTTGCTTCTTGGTAAACCTATACAGGCAAACAGAAAATGTAAAAGATTACACTACTTAAATATCTAAATCTAAATATATCTATATATCTAAAAAAAAAAAAAAAAGTGGAATGGTACTGTAAATAAAAGCAAATAAATGTTGCAGCCATTTCTATATAAAAATATATATATATATTTTATTAACTGTGTAGAGACCACTCTATTTTAGCCTTAAAACTCTCACTGAATTTTATTAGTAATTTTCATTGGTCAGTTTTATGTGATTTGGGTCTTTGTTGTTGGCAAACCTACAACTTGCCCAGGAGAACAGTTGAAATTTTCAGATATATTCATTAATGTGGAATGTCCCTGTTCAAATAAAATCTTACAAAAAAATGTTTTGGGAGTTTAAATACTTTTCTAATGTGTCAACACAACATAACAAAGAAAATAAGATAATTATATTTGGCCACTCTGACTTTACAATAATCATTTAATGTAACTTGCTTGATCATCTCTATAGCTTTTTTTTAAGTTATGAAAATCATACCATAGCCCTGCATAGTTTAAGACTTTTGACCTTTTTATGCAAAAACTTAATATAGTATTTTAAAAAGTGTCAATCCACTTGCTTAATAAAAAAGATTTGATAGTTCATCGATTGACAGCTCCAGAATTTTTCCACAGGTAAAAATCATCCCAAATAATTCACTTTTGGAGAAATTGAAGCTTCACCTCAGTCATTCCATGAAATCCTGCTCAGAGACATCATACATAAGCTTATATCTTAGACTTAGATGTGATTAATATCGAAAAAAAATCTTTTCAGCTTTTTGAATTTGGAGAATTTCTTAAAAATAAAAAAATCTGCTTCGGCTTACTCTTCCAGGGAGCCAGAAGGTAATAAGTGATCTTTTTATGCTCTAATAAGGGAAACACTAGCATCAAAGGAGGATACACTTTGTTTTCCATAACTCTAAATCCCTCTTTTCTCCCTCCTGCTGCAGTTCTGATCACAGTTGCTTTCGAGTAGACTCCCTCTCCCACTTGGTTCACTTGTCTGTACTTTTCTTGCTCTAATCTCTTTGTGGAAACATGAAAGTAGCCAGGCGTTACTGGACATCTCCGACACTTGCACCACTCATTAACAGCTTACGCAGAGAATTCTGGTAGGAACTCAAGCTGCTTCGGTTTCACTCATTACAAATCTCACAAGGAGAAGAAAATGGAGAAAAAGAAACCACTTCCCTCTGGTTTTTCTACAGAAAAAAAGAGCCTACAGTTAAAGAAATGATGCAGGTGAGCCATGCATTCATGGATCTGACATTTATTTAATGTAATCGGGAAAGAAAAATAAATTCAAGACAACTATAAATAAATGATGATTGTCTGCGTCGTGAACAGATGCAGAGGTTTAAGGGCAGTGTGACATTGAGAGTTAATTAAAAAAAATAATACTGCATTCCTGAATCCTTCATGAGGCAGGGCTGCATTTTTTATCAAGTTTTCATTGTGTGCTCCCGTTAATCAGTGCAAAGAGTTTGTGCTGGTCTGTTTTGTAAGAGAACTAAATAAAAATGTGTTCATAGCGAGGCTAGTACTGTCCTGTAGCACAAGGTTAATGATAAAATTTGACCCAGTCACTGACGGACAGATCAGGAGATTACCCCCTCTGCGAGCACACACACACTTCATCGTCCAGATCAACAAACACATTCCAGCAGAGTATGTCTCCACAGGCACACATTAATTAACCAGCAAAATAGCAACTCCTTGCCTCAGCCAAACACCGCTCAAGCTGTCACGTTCTAATTAAGGCAAGTGGTAGCAGCCAAGAGACTAAACAAACCATGCTTTGTCTGCACACAAGTTCAACTTTACACCATGTAATTCTGCAAATACTAACTATGGCGGACGCTACTTCAATTTTAGACACAATAATCATAAGAATAACAGCAACAATAAAACTTTAAGTCATCTCGATTTCTCATAATTTCTTTAACAAATAGATAATTCCATCTTTTAAACCTTACCAGGAACTGATCTATATTCAGAACTGTCTTAAACGTGTTGATGCGTTCTCCCATCGTCTCCGCCCGTACGCCGCAGCTTGACCCGATGTCTGACTGTAACATTCAGACACTCCCTCCCTGGACATCTGCGCCTTATATCCGTCCTTCCACGTCTTTGCCGGTGCGAGGGACACAGACTGTACCTGCTTCTTCCTGTATAGACCTCAAGTGGTTGTGGTCAGACTGCACACACACAAACATACACACGCACACGCAGCAGGGGAAAGGTTAGAACAGGTACACGGGAGTTGACAATAAATTGTCAGCAGCTCTCAATTCAGAGGCCTGGAGGCCTGATCCGACAGGATCATATAAAGCTGAACACAAGCTTCAGCTAGAAGAATGATACTTGCTGACGGAAAGACGACCGTGACTACAATAAAACAGTGTGGGACAGGGTCACTCTACTGTACTTAATGTACTTTGATTACTGACACGCTATACTTTCGCCTGATCGCCGTCTGCTGAGGTGAAAGAGTTTTTGTTGCACTGCATGTACTTTGCTGCTTCTGGTATATACATTAAACTGATGTTCTTGGTAATTGTTAAAGGAAAGAGTACAAAATGTTAAAGAAAAAAGGCACCCTTGACTACAGATTTAAAGAAAACATCTTGCTGCAAACTGTTCGATGGTATCTTTGTCCTTTTTGTCCTTTGTGGTCAACACCCACACGTTTGTGTTCAACCACTGAATCTTCTCCTGTGATGGCACATACAAAAAAAAATTCTAAAGAACCACAAAAAGGAAGCATGCTTTCCGCAACACAAACCTTCAGAGTATAAGGTTCATGACTCACCACAGCACAGCGTTTGGGTTTGTGGGTCTGAAACCGTCTGATCTGTGCATGGGTTCAGACTCTTCAGCTGCCTCTCTACTTAATTTCAAGGGACAGACAACTGTAAGCACGAGGAAGAGAAGGTTTCTCTGTGATCTGATGTGGTAGAACCTGACAACAGTCTCAGGTTATGTAACACTGTAGAGGTAGTGGAAAATCTGTGGGTCCACGGAGAGATTACAGGTTTAGGTTTGCATGGATGGGATAAATTAGCTACTGTAGCATCAGAACTGTTAATGTGTTTATTTTCAAGTTTAAAAAGTAATAAGTAAAATCACCTCTGGACTTCTAGGCTGAAGGGAAACAAAAGTGGGCCCAACATGATTTCATTAAAGTCCCCTATAGGTGTCTTTACATAAGTACATTAGCCCAGATTCACTCAATGAATATATTTATAATACATTATAAAAAGGAAAAACAAATGACAAAAATATTTCCTGGTAATCTACTTTTTTTAAATACTGAAAATTACTTGCATCCATTTATTTGCATTTTGTACAGAAGCTGCACAGAGATTAAGGCTTGGTCTTTTGATCGATAGGTTTTCAATAAATCCTCACCTTTATAACAGCCTCACTAAGTGTCTTTCAACAAGTGCCAGAGTTGTGTGTCTCATTTATTGAAGGGGCCATACTATGAAAAAACTAATTTTTGAGCTTTTAAGTGTGTTATACTGTTCAGTCCTCACTATAAAGAACCCCATAGTGGTATTTTGATCCATTCACACATTTCTGAGTAATTCTCTAAAAACCTGCACTCTCAACAGCAGCCCCTCCCACACCCACGAAAACGACCGGGTCCTCACAATCTGGCATCACAGAGTGAGACAGCCCCTTTCAGGAAGAGTTTGCTCTCCCCAAGTCAAACAGCAACACCTAATTCTCCACGGAGCTAGCACTCTTCAGTAAAAAAAACTTCATTTTGGATCCAGAATACTGTATATCTTCCAATTGTGTCCTGTCTTCAATAAATTCCAGTTCAAACTGGTGTTTCTTGTTTTAGACGCGGGGCTCCTTTCAGACTCACACACACACCCCGGTCGGGTACAGTCGTCCAGACCTCGAGTGTATTTGTGTTGTGAACCAGTGTAGCGATGCCCAGGCCTTCTAAGGGCAGATATATGGTATATGTGCATCAAAAATTGGATGTTTATTTTCGTGGGAGAAATGCAGGCGCATTTAGGATGACGTCATGAAATGGGCAGCACCCATTGTTCATGTCTTGTATACGTTCAACATAAAAAAAACTTTTTTTTCTCTCAGAGGGAACTCTACCTCACCACCAGCCTTAACACCTTTTATTTCTTTAAATCTTTTTTCACTCAAAGGATATGTTTCTCCCCAAGTCCCGCCGTCTGTTCCAAATTTGATGCAAATCCGGGAGTACTAATTTATGCAATTCTGCCAAAGACCACAAGAGAGATGGAAGCAATCAATGACTGTAAATGAGAAGTGGACTGAGTGACCCCTCCCACTTTGCGTTCCTAAATAGGATGTACCTGCGTCACAAAAAGCTGAAATTCCATAGACTTCTATTGAGAAATAGGCAGCTATGACTTTGTCATTTTATTTGTCAGAATAACCACTCTTGTTCTGCTACATCTTTTTAACATGTTTTTGCTAATCCTATTTTTTTTCCATTTTTTTTTTGTAGTGTAATTTATTCAAGTTATAAACTGACCAATCAAATGGCTCAATTAAAGTAGGTGTCAAACATTCGAAGCATTAGATTGATAAAGAGAGTGGTTTCCATGGAGATTTAGACTAAGACTTACACAGACCAATCAAGGCTTACTGAGGACGTCTGGTTCCAAGATGGCGACACACATATTGCAGAAAAATGGCAACAAAATTGACTTCATTTGGTTAGAACTGGAAGCAACTCAATTTCTCACTCGCTCTGTCCAGTTTTTTATATACAGTTAATGTTATAAAAGTCTGATTTTAAAACAAAAATAAAAATATGTATTGTCTGGTTTCCAAAATACTTTTGATGTCCATAACTTTATTAAATGTTTGGTACAATTGTGGGTAAGGGGTTAAAATGAAGTAATTTTGTTTTTTTAGAAGCTCAGATTATTACATTTTAGGGGTATGTCTTTGATTGGCAGACGGGTGGACCCATGGTTGAAGTCAACAGAACTTCTTGATTTTGTTTCACACAACATTTTTTTTTCAGAACTTTGTTGAGCTGGGTGGATAAAACTGATCAATATGCCCCTTTACCCCAAGGATCTAATTGTTCAACGTTTTACCCTAGTTATCAAAGCTGTACATTTATTACCTTCTTCCATCTCACCTGAGCCTGAACCCCCCCAACCGATTTTTCCCTTCCCCGTACGTCCCCCTTAAACTTTCCCTCTCACGACTCCTGGTCCTCGTCCATCCAAACCCCCCAACCCCTGAGGTGAAACCTTACTCGTGGATAATTTTAGCAGCAGTGTGACCCAATGTTCACTGACACATTTCTCCCCGCTCCTCCCTCTCTTTCACACCGTTTGTCTCTTCTTGGGCCCTGCTGTCCCTGGAGACTTGTTGTACAGGCAGACGGAGCGCGTTACACAAAAGAAGTTATTGACAGTATTTCACAACATGGGGCTTGATCGTAATGAAACGGTTATAAAGCTAATGAGTCATAATTACACCTATTTGAAAAAATACCAATATTCTTTAAATTGAACGGCTTAATCACCTACATTGCTTTTATTTCAGTTCTTGGCAATTAGTAGGCGATTATTATCCCCTTTAGTAGACTGTAGCATCTCAGAGTTATACGATAATTTTTACAAACTCGGCTCTTAACACTCTTCTACTTTCACCCACATTTTTCGCATACACTGAAAGACACAACAAGCATGGAACAGGACAGGCTGTGTGTGTCTGCAGCTCCACTCCCGCCGTCTGTCAGCGTCACACGAGCCCACAGGGGGAGCCTCCTCTTTGTCAAGGTCAAGGGTCAACAACAGTTGTGTCACTCGGCGGAAATTAACACAACCGAACAAGCTCAGCACATATTAATTTAGTGATCTGTGGGTCAAAGGACAGGAAAACGAGGCTCAAACTGACTGAAATGTGTGAACTATTGTCCACCACGTAACACTGAAAAGTGTTATTTTACCACTCCAGATTCAACCAATAAACAACTGACTCTTGTTACCTAAGATAAAGGACATTGTCTGAGTAAAATAGCTGGAAAAATATTCAACAAATACTCAAATGAAGAAATGAATAGTAAAATACCTTAACATTTCAGTTTTTTTCACACTCAGATTCTTCTTTTTAACATTTTCCATCACACTTTCTTTTTCTTTTTTGTTATGTTTGGCATAAAAAAAGCTCAGATGTCGTCAATTGCTTATCAATGAAACAGTCCTGAACCTCTTAATGGGGGAACAGAAACACAGATGTCTCCAATTCGCTCTCAGCATCAGCGGTAAGAAACTGTGAGACAATTTTAAAGACAATAGACGCCGCCTTCTGCTCCTCATCATTAAACAAATTCATCCATTAACAGCTTCTCAAGCACACAGAGGCAGCTTTTACACCTGCAGAGACGTGTAAATATTTTATTTTTGGTATTTACATGTAAAGGAATATCTAATCAAAGTTAGGATCTGGTTTCTGGCTAGAGTTTGCATCATTCAAGAGAAGGTTTTAGAGAAGAAGAAAGGCCTGACATGAAAAATCGGCAGACTTTTTAATTAAAAAGGGCTTAGTAAATGAATACATTTGCCAACAAAAGATGTTACACTTTTTGTAAGAGCTTAGGAAAGACTAAATTAATATTGATCATTAATTTAAAAAAATAGTTTCATCCATAATCCCTTTGTGTTATTATTTGTACCCTTTTTCTTTCCAATTTTTATGACAAAACTACAAAAACGGGGCAGAAAAACGAAACTTAAACTATTATTTCATGTCAATATAAATTAACCATCAATAAGTGCAAAATACATTTTTATTAGGACATATATTTTAATAATGATTATTATAATTAAAATCAAGCAGTTTTCCAAAATAAAAAGATTTTTCATTAAAACTCAAACTCCCCATCAAAGATGAATAAAGTAAATATTTGACACCAGATGCATTAAGATGCTCCACAAAGCCGGGGTGATCATTTAAGCAGGTGACAAAGTGATGTGACTTCACCTCAGCACGTATATCTAACCATTCTGCTCGGGTTTCTCGTATATAGGTATTTTTAACCTCCAACGTGTAAAAGAGAAACGACTTTACAAGGCGGCCGCATGAGGAGACACGGAAAAGAAATCAGCTCAAAAAAAGTTTAATCTTGTCCAGGATAATACTCTAAGGGAAAAACTGAGGGCTGAGCGTCTACAGTAATAATACAAGTTATGGCGAATGACTGAGTAGTTTGTAACTCTCCTCGGTGTGGACCGTTGATTAATGGACGGAACTTTTGTAACAGAAGAGGAAGATTGATTTGACCTGATGAGCAGTTGGTGTGATGCATCAGGGAAAGATGAAAGATGGAGGATGCAGATGACAGAAACAGAGCAGGTACAGTTTTGAGCAAGAGAAGAGAGCTTGATCTTCTGATGGGTTCATGAACAGGTGTAGCTGCATACTACCACTTAGGAAAAGGGAGCTCTTCTTGAAGCACAGACAGTACAGCAAACAGGTAAAGAGAGGAAATGCCTACCAGGGTCTGCTGGTATCTCAGAGCCTTCCTTTGCGACGCATCTGCAGCCATGGACACAATGTCACTGATCCAGAAATAACCTCGCTGGACACCCCAGCATTTCCAGTGGTGTAGGCAACACCATACACGCGCACCCACTCTGTCTTGTGTATATATTATGAAGCACCAGGTCGAATAAACAAGCAAATATCTTCTAATGTTTCCCAGATGCTTCGGGATGGGACCTCAAAGGCGCTTTGAGCTGAGACAGGTCACAAAAGTGTGAAGAAGATCCTTCCAGAACTTCTTCTCCAGGTGATCCAGAGGCGGCGAGCCATCCCGCTCCACCAGCGGACTGACGGAAACCAGACGGGCAGACAAAGCAGCGCAAAGCCATCTGATGAGGCAGGGAAGGACACCGCGCTTTCCTTTATTAGAACTGCAGACACCTCATAGCGCGCACACACAACTTGTAGTATTTGCAGCAACCTCACCCCCCACCACCACCACCACTGCCAGCCATTAGATGTGTGTGTTTGGATGGCTTGCTCTTGTTTGGACAGGGGTAGAGGAGAGGGTGGGAATTGGAAGGGCACCCCCTCATAGGGCTGCCCCTGCAACGTGAGTGGGAAGGTGCACACGACACCCCCGTGACAGCTCACACCTTACAAGCCAATGCACCGAGGCAATCCCCGCAGCAGTCACATGCTGTGGCAGCCCCCCCATCACTAAATGTTCTCTTTCACAGGAAATCATAAACTGTCCCCCCACCACCAAGAAAAAAAGTGATTCTCAATGGGTTTGAACAGCAGGTTCAAAAATCTTAAAAGAGCAAAAAAAAAGGAGTGAATTCAATTTTTGTGTGGAAAGCTCCTCCAGCCCCTGATCCCTCACAGATCAGTCTCTCACTGAAGCTCCTCTCTTCTTCTGATGACAGGAACAAAAACAAAATCTTAAGCCCGCCCTGCTTTGTGGCCAGGCCCATATCACACTTATCTCCAAGTTCCATCTGATGCCAGCCAGAAATGTGTTATTTTGACCGCTGTGTGTTTAAGTGAGTGTGTCAAGGGAGAGTGACTCTGGACAGCTGGCTGAGCCTCAATCTGATACACTCAGAACATTATCAGTGGGTGGCGGCAGGCAGCGCCAACGATACGTGTGGGAGATGCATCCATCTCCGTCGCAGCCAGAGGAGACCTGAGCGCAGTCGAATAGTGGGGAGCGAGTTACACTATACCTGAGAACGGAGAGGGGGGAAGAGGAGGAGGGAGGGGGGCAGGCTATACGCCGGCAACAACACACCCAAACACAGCAACAAGGAGGATCAGATGCAGCGGAGCGTGCACAGGAGAAGCCGCGGTGTACATTCGGGCAGAGGCCTCGCATTCCGCATAAACGCAGCAAGAAAATCAAACGTGCACTTGGTTTTCATCAAAAGAAATGGAGTTTTATTGTGTCTCTGGCAGTCGGAAGTGATGAGTCCAAAAAGAATCACTTTAATCCTCTCAATAGACTGTGTCCTGAATAAGAGAATAAAGCTGTGCAAAGAACAGCATCTTCTGTTACAAATACTGTTTTGACCACATGTGGGGGTTATTTACTCATCAACACTGTGGTGACTGAACACGGTTGGTCCTGGAAGGGAACTTCCTGTCTGTGCTCACGCACCTTTCACAAACACTTCTGTGTATGAAAAGATGGCACAGCAGAGGCGCAACCAAATGCCTTCCCTCCATACTGTATCAGGTACAGTCGAATGGACCATAAAACTCCCACATGGAGAGAAATACTAGAAATAAAGATCAAAGTTTGTGAATGTAGCACCACAGTTAGCCCCTCAGCCTGACATGAACAGGAGGGCTTTACCTGAAAATAACGAGTGTAGATATTTATGGTTAAAATGCTGCTTGTTTGAGCAAAAATACACAGAAATTACGAATAAAAAGACCTCAAGACATCCTTCAGAAGTCATCCTGTAAGTCACACTAAAGGGGGAAAAGTTGTTCTCTTTAAGTTTGATTTCTTTACTTTTAGTAACAAGCTTTGGTTCGAACGGAACAGATTGATTTTAATCTGCAGGGTATAAATATTTATGATTAAGAGCTGATGAAAAGCATTAGTCTTTGCTGTGCTGCCACCTGCCTGTCAGTTTACTAAAAATACAAAATGGCTGTAAAAATTCTTACAAAAAAAACAATTTCATATAAAATCAAGCCAGAAAAATAGATTTGTGTAAAAAAAAAAAAAAAAAAAAGCTTTGTAAAAATAATGATTTGGGAAACAGAGTACATGTGGGGTTTGACAGGAATCAAATACAAGCCCACTAACTGGCATGAGCACAAACACATATATATAAAAGAGCATGTTTTTGTTTGTAGATCGGCTAACCTGCTCGTCTTTTTTCCCCCAATACTTTCTTTCTGTGTCTGGAAAAGGTGGTTCACGGTTGGTCTCCTGTAACAGGGAATGTGTGGCAGTAGGGGGCATGCTCTGAGCTGCCGTGACGCCCGTGCTTGGGAGGCTGCACGGAAACGATCGACCTAAAGTGCACTTCTTGCATTTCAACACTGGGGCTGGTACTTGGGGAAGAGGTAAAGGTCTTTGCAGAGTGAGCTGGTGAACTCTGACATCTCTTTGCAGCGATGGTGGGCCGTGCCGGGGGCGTAACCCTCCCGCTCCTTAATACGTCTGTTGACCTAAAGAAGCAAGTTTGAGATGATTAGAAAAGCCTTTTAGGGGACTGTAATGAATAAATAAAAACAAAAAGTGCATCCTTCACCTGCACGAGGATGTCTGCTAGGTGAGTGTCTCGGGCATTGAGGCGGAGTGCTGTATTCAGTTCTTGGATAAACCAGGATCCTTTCTTGGTGTTTCGCATGGCTGCTGTGCCTGAAAAAGATTATTTGAAGGCTTTAACAACCCAGTCCAGTTAAAATTGTGATTTCTCGTGATAAGGAGATATTAAATAATATACTGTAGTATCCCTCTCTTCCTTTCCCAGACTTTACCTGTTTTAAGTCTCATTATTTTGTGGTTAACAACAAAAACAGCAGAAGAAAACACTCCACAAAAGTAGTTTTTCAGCTTATATTTTTTTATTTATTAGTGGATTTACTCTCTTCACGTCTTTATGTCTCATGCATCAGCCCCCTCCCTTTATTTCCTTAAAACCCCCAATAGAAACCCTAAAATCCATTGACAGAACCTAGGGCTGGCGTGTGTCTCTGGGTGGTGCGTTCACTGAGTTCTGGACATTAGCGAACCCAAACAGCCCAACTCAGTCTGTTATAATATACTTTGTCATTTTTCTCAAATCTGCAGCAAAACTAAGCAATTGATTAATTTAACAGTGTGGAACACAATTAAATTAATCAATTATAAATTGATCAGTTCTTCTAGGACTCGACAAGCAGAGACTATTTTACAAGTTCTAAAATTCTAACATCTTCCAAAATAAACCTAAAACTGTTTCAGAAACCTTAAATGGATGAAAAAATAAGACCAAATCTTAATGGTTTGGTTGAATGGATCGCTCAGAAACACAAGAAATGTAGAAGAATTCCAGTTTTTTCCACTTTAAAGAAATGTTTTTGAAACTACTTCTTCTTTAGAACGTGTCAGACTGGAAATCTGCTTTTTCTTGGCTCCTTTTCTGTAATGAAGAGATCCCATGAACGTGTTCTCACAGGCATTGAGGTTCATGTTCCTACAGGCACATTTGGATTTACTCACAAACACACTAAAGAGAGTGACTCTTTAATAACTGTTTGAAAGATGTTTTCTTTAATCACAATATTGTTATTGACCTGAAACAACAGAGATGTGGTCATTACTGCCTATGCAGGGTAAAAATGATTTACATCGCAGTTGATGAACGTGGTTTACAGTTCATGAATAAATCAAGCTCAGAATAGCAAATGGGACCAACTTACAAATTCTCTGACCTTTGAGAGAAGCAAAGCCGCAGATCATGTCCGACCGCTGAGGCAGTTTAATCCTTTGCCTCCCTGTGCTCGCTCTCTGCCTGCCGTCTGCATCTCCCTGCTCCTCCCTCCCAGCATCCCGCTGTTCACAGGTTGGTGAAAAGGTCCTTGCTGGCCCGTCTATCTGCTCCACGCCACAGTCCATCTCATCTGTTAGAAAGAAAAAAGAAATAAAAGCTTATGTTCAGCTAACACCAAAAATGTTAATACTACAATAACTGTTTTTAAAATATATCTGCATCATTTGTTTTATTAGGACTCTATTCTTCCAGCATTACTCCCAGTAAGTTAAGAACAAAGCTTTACTGAATCTTTAACAAACATCCTCCTTTCTCACCTCCTCTGCAGGCCTGAATGAAAAACATTTTTGGCTTGTTCTGCAGCAGCGGGCAATGCGCGTTATCAAAGGCCTCAAACACCCAGTCCAGCTGAAAATGACACATTTACATTTGAAATAATTCAAAAAGCAAAATTACTTCTAAACAATTAAAACTCATGAAGCCTACAGGACAAAATATGTGACATGCTCACCGGCAGCAGCTGTCCATCTGTGCCATAAACTGCTCCATCCACCCCATGGGAAAGCAGACACACCACACAGCTATCGACATTCTGGTGATCTGGTCGTCTGCAGAAGTTCTCGATGCACATCTTCATATCCTGGAGAAAATAAATAGGATGCTGATTGGTACACAGGAGCTTAAAAACCCTGTAATTTATTTTTCTGTTATTTCTTTTGCAAAAATGAAAAAACTCAACCAAAAAAACTATCTGGGAAAAGTATTAAATGTGCTAAAGTGTGTTGTTTTAAACTTAAGTTTAAGTTGTCAAAGTTTTATTAACCAATCCAACTTGCAACTGGTAAAAAAAATAATAAATGAGGAAAAAAAAAAACACTTTTTTTAACCCTTGTGCTACCTCATAGGATCCAGATGACCCCATCCTTATATTGATGTGTGATCACTCCCATAATAAACGTCAACAAAGGTGGAAAGGATTCTAAGTAGGGGTGTAACGGATCACAAAAACTAAAGATTCGGATCATGCAACAGTTTCAGGGTCACAGTTCGGATCATATTTCAGATCAGTAAAAAGTAAAAGAAAAACTGCAAAAACATAAAAGCTAAATTAATTTTTGGAAACGCTTCAAAACATATATTTAATAAAACATATAAAGTACTTCACACACACAAAAGGCTACTTATATATGTAACATCAAAATATTTACTCATTGAGGTCTACTTATTGAAACAAAACATCTTTAAACTTTGAACACAAACAAAATGCTTAAACGTGTAGTTCATTCATGATTGCATTTACATGTCTTGAGACCAAATCTACAAAAACTGAAAGAAAAGAATGCTTAAAAATAGTGTTAAAATACCAAATCTATGTGGTGTACCCCTTAAAATATTTTGAAACTAACTGTGGTAACATTTAAATATTTAAAATAATAATTGTTATCGATAAAACATGGCACTGCCGGGCCCGCTTTTCCTGACGATTTATGATCCCTTTTTCCTGTCATACTGTCGTCCCCAGACGGCACAGGTAAGTCCGTTACGGAGCAGCAGCTTTCTCCTGTGAGGCTCAGTTGCTGCTCTTGCCTAGGAGCTTCTCTGAACCCAAAAATGGAAAAGTGTACCGATGCTTTTAGTCAGCTCTTAAAATTAAATAAACCTGATATCTATCGATCCGCGTCCTCCATTATGAAGTCGAGAAAAGTTTTTGATGGAAGTTCCTCCCACACACAGCGGGAGCATCAGGTGAACAAACTTTAAGATAACTGTGAAGCAATTGATTTAAATTATGCGAGCCCGAGGTGTGTGTGTGCGCGGGACGTGGGGGCATCACAGATTATCCGTGATCCATTAGACCCCTTTAAATCTGGCACGGACACCAGTGAAGATATAAAATCCTTTGGAAAAAAAAGTTCAGTCCGCAGTCTTGTGGGGTCCAGATGACCCCACTTTAAATGTTAACATGCCTAGGATAGCACAAGGGTTGAAATAAATATTGAAAGTTACAAGTTAATTAAATAAATGAATTTACAACTAATTTCTACTATCAAAGACTCACCTGAGCAGTAAGGTCTCTGTGGACATTGACCGAATAGTCCAGCTCGGTGAACAGCTTCCTGAGGACCTCGTCGTCCACCTCACCTCCCTTCCGTGGGTCGAGCTCAGAGGAAGCGCAGGGGTCAAAGGTGATGTTGCTGATCACCAAGGCTAAACCCCGAGGAGATGAATTCATCCTGTAAGACTTCAGTCAGTAGAGCAGAATCAGTGACGTGAGTGAAAGTAGCACAAGGAAAGAATCCACTGCAGGTCAGAGATCTACCTGTTGGCTGTGAGACCGGTAGAAGTCAGCTGAGCACGCCAGAACGGGGGTGTTGATGGGACTGTCGGCGTCGAGGCTGAACTCCATGGACTCTGTGGTGGAGACATACAAACACACAGCAAAAAGAACAGAATAAATGTTACTATTTGAGAAGCTCACAGAGCTGTCAGGTGACTGAAAGCTGCTGCAACAACAAACTTTGTGCTGGAAGGCTGTGAATGAGTCACCCTCGAGGTGTGGTCTTTGTTCTTAATACTAACAAATACCTGCACCTTTCTCAGTACAGTCTGAACATTTAGAGACGCTTTGAAGTCTGTTACAAGTTTGGATCACAAAGAGTGCATCATCGTGGAGCTGCTGGCTCCAAAAGTTTACTTTTTGAACAATGTTGACTAAAATCACAAATTGGGCAAACAAGCTCATGAAACTCACCGAGAGTCTTTGCTCTCTTTGGAGCAAACTCCTCTTGAGTTGGAAGTGGCAACGAAGATCCAGATCTCTGAGATTTGAGAGGAAAAAAATGGCTGATTAAACAAATTAATCTGATAGAGGAGGGTTTTGATGTCTGATGAGCAGCAGTTATTCGGCATGATGACATCTTTTATTTGAATGTATTACAGTAATCTCCTGTCAGCTTTTTCAGCCACTCAGCAGGCGCACAGAGTGAGGAATAAAAGGCAGACACAGAGCGGGATTCTCACATCTGTGTGCTTATCACTTCCTCTTGCCTTCAACCTTTGTCTTTCTTTGTTCTCATCTCTGGCTGAAGGCTCTGAGCGGCAGCAGCGGCAGCTATCTGAGTCATGGACGGGGTACGACGTGCTGCTGCTCACCTCACTCTCTCTGTTTAAAAATGGCGCCTGAAAAAGAAATCATGCAACCTAAGCTTTCCCTAACTGCATTTAGTCTTGAAGCTGCAAATCAGGTAGAAGCACCTCAGGAGGCGTATAGTTCTGGTCTCGTCGTGTGTTCCTGAGCATGCTCTGCTCACCTCTCTCTTGTTGTCTGTTCGTTCCAGCCGCCCTGGTCGTCCTGTTGTCTCTGTCTCAGGCTGGACAGACTATGAAGACAAATAGTCACAAATCTGCAGTGATTTCCGCATGATGGTGAGTGTTGATAGGAACCAAAGCAGGAACTCACATCCAAAAAAACATCTCTGCCCTCTTCCTCTGTCGCTCGTGTGAGCAGGTCGCACAGGTGCTCCTGTTCAGTTTGTTTGAGTGCTGAGCAGAAGCTCTTGAAAGCTCTGGGTCCTCGCTTTGGTAAAAGAAGTACCAGCTGAAAGCTCCTCTGTTGAGAAGTTTTCAGTACCTGGAGTTGAAAAGATTGGAAAAAATCTTGAGGGTCACAGCCGGCGCTTAACCAGTCAGACGTTACCAGGGTAACATCCCAGTACATTCCTAAAAGGTGTCAACACCAACTCATTTAAGGTCCCTGAAATGACATTTAAAGTTTGACTGTACGTCAAGAAAAGCTATTTTCTATGTACTCACATTCATAATTCTCAGAAAATCCTATTGAAATGTAGATGAATAACTCAGCCCTCTCAAATTTCAATTCCACGTGTTTGTTGACCAAGTCGGCAGTGAACTCTACAGAGACTCAATGCAAATAAACTGACTGCTCACTGGTGAAAAGTTGAGGTTATGAAAATTCTTGAAATATTTGTTATCACTTAAAGACCTAATTTTAAAATGAGATTTCAAAACTGTGATATAAGCAGTTTGATCCATAAATCGAATATTTTTTCTAGACCTGAAGTGACTTTTTTTTTTACATCAAAGAGTCGAAGGAAAATTACATTTATTTTAATGATTTTCTTTAGTATTGTGCACAAACTAACTCCTAACAATACAAATATTTATGAGCCTCGTCTGAGTTAAAAGATGTCATAAATGTCTGAGGTAAACCTGCCAAATGTATTTATTTTTTCTATTAACAATTTTAGATTATTAAAGTACTGACTATTTTTTCATATTATCTTTTTTTATTAATTATTAAAACACTATGCATACAACTACTCATATAAACTAAACAAAGGTATAACTTTCATTGATAAAATTTGGGATTTTTATGCAAAAAAAAAAAGATAAAGCAGATTACTTTTATAAAGTAAATTCTGATTTGATTCAGATTTTCTAAACCCAGCCTCAGCATCAGAAGATGACTGTACATCTATAGTAGCATAAAGGAAAACTCAACTATTGCTGGCTGTTTTTTTTTTTTGTTTTTTTTTTTTAGGCTTTGGGGTGTACTGGCAACCTCACTAAAGTGTAACATGGCGACAGCGACCTCATGAACCCAAACGTGACCAAGCAGGTTTAGAGAACAGATAGATAAAACTGTATACCCCAGGATGCAGAAATTGCTGTACCCATTCACCTTTTCTTTTAGGAATTAAATACAAAAATAAATCATAAAAAAATATAAACTCAGATGTACTTGCTGAGAGACTGGCAACTCGTCCAGGGTGTACCCCACCTTCACTCAGCAGTAGCTGGGAAGGCTTCGGCGACCCCGTGACCCAAAAAGTGATACAGCAGGTTAGGAGAATGGATGAATGGATGATATCAAAGGCATTTTCGAGGGTCGTTAGTCTAGTAGTGGTATATCTTAAAAGGTGAGATCATCAACTCCTAAGGCTGCTGTAGATGTAGGTTGATGCTTTACTCTCACTGCAGATTTTTTTTTACTGAGACTTTTTCCTATGAGCATTTGACAACTGATTTCAGAAAGTTTAACAGCTTTTAAAGCTCTTTGTCCAAATGTTGTTTACATGAAATATTAAAGATGCTTTAAATTAGTCACGACTCTCTTCACAATAACAACAAAAATGTTGTCAGACACAAAGAATAATTCAAGCCAGACAGAGCTGGTCATCTTAAATTCAAGTTAATCGGTTGTCTGATCCTGCATGCTCAGAAGACTGTCTGCGTTTGCACTCATACCATGATGCTCTCTGCCATATTCTCCGTCAGGATGGCATCTTCCACCAGTGTCTGAATGAGAAGCTCATCCACGACCAGCTCCTTCACCAGACGTACGGAGCACTTCCGCAGAGTGTCCCGGTCCCGCTTCAGCATCCCGCACTCCTGCGTGACACTGCAACAAGGCTGCGCGCGGGACCGTCTGTAGCTCCGCTTTAGTGAATGGTCTCACCAGAGACGTCCTCCTCCTCCGGGTTCGCCTCAGGGTCAGAGGAGTGCCAGTGTTTCCTCCTGAAAAGATACCGTTCATGAATATGATACGTGTAAACTGTTAAGGAGAGACAAACAATAAAGGTTATGCAGATGGTCTCCCCTAAAAAAAAAAAGAAGAAGAAAAAACGAAAGGAGAAAAAAAAAAACGAAAGAAACACGGTTAACATTAAGTTTACCAAACGGAGTATAAGTCTAAAAGATTAGATAAGAGTATTTAACTTTAATATTAAATGTATTCCAAGATAATCATGCCAGTTACAATGTAATATACAGTTGACAAGACAAACCAACCAAGCCTGGTACTATAGTAATGCTAACAGGCTAACTAGCTAAAACCGACTTTTCCTTGCAGCGAAGTTGTTGTCATTTCATTCGAGCCAACCTCAAAAGCTTACCGTTCTGCTGGTGCCACGGCGGAATATTTAATATCCAGTAAAAAATAACAAGCCAAGCAATGTATACACCTTCCACCCTCTTTGCTCAGAGCTCGACTTCCGCGGGGTACCTTCATGGATCAAAGAGGAAGGCACAACGTCATTGTTTTGGATTTCAACCAATGAAAGAGCAGAACATTTTGATTGACGTTTCCAGTATCCAATCACCGTGTCTTTCTTACACCGTTTCCTCTCCGCTATTTATTGCTCTGAAGAGGGCATTTTGAATTTGAATCACAAACAAGTCCCCTATTGATAGGAGGCTATCTGATGATGACACAAGTTTTTCTTTCAGAACCAATAAAAAGGGCACAAAAATAGAGGATGGACTTTTATTCAAATTTTATAGTTTACAATGAGGATAGAATTGTGAAAACATTATATATATATATATATATTATTAATCATGAAATATCGCTTAAACTTTTAGATCAATAATTAACGTTTTCTTTTATTTCTTACCATTATTTCTTTCATTATCTGTTCATAATTAATATTTCAAACAGCATTGTGGGCAACAATTGTCAACAGATAGTGTGTTTTGCTTTTACTGTTAAAATAATAGTCAAAAATGCATGTATTTATGATGTTATGCACATTTTTACAGTCAAATGTTATACAAGATATGCAAAAAACCTCTTCGTTTTAAAGACCCACACAAATGAAAATCCGTTTTGTTTTTTGTTTTTTTTATGTTTATGTGGCCTTTTTTCTGTTGATGGATGTATATAAAGAAAATTAAGATTAATATTGCATTGCTGAGTATTCCTTTATTCAAACTGTTACAAACCAGGAGCAGAAAAAAATTAATGTTGGAAAAATCACGTAGTCCCTGCTCTATTATTGCTCGACATTTCTGTTGCACTTGTAATGTTAAATTAGGGTAAATAGAGGCTGCAAAATATCATTAAAGCATTTAAACAAATGGATGATGGGAAGCAGGAGTGTGCTCACTTTGCACCAACAGCTCTGCTCACAACTCAGGGGCAAAATAATATTTTTTTTGGATATAAATGTTTTCATTTTTATTTAAAACAAGACAAGCATGCAAAAAAAGACAATCTTAACATGACAACACGACTAAGGAATAACAATTAGTAAAACAAAAAAAAGCAAACAAAAAGAAAGAAAAGCACCCCATTTACACATTTACACATTAGCTTAATTACAGAATATCAACCCAGTTATTATCACATCAAAACTGGCAGTTACATTTAATGGAAAACCTCTAAAAGGAATGGAGGGCACATCCACTTTTACATAGTCCAAAAAAAAGGTAAGTTATTTGATTGAAAACTGTGTGATCCATTATTATTTTGAGCCATCCCAATTTTGTCGTGGGCTTCTTGAAGATCCAGTTAATCAGAATATTTTTCCTGGTGCAAAAGTTTAGGACATTTAGTAATTTTCTGTTTGTTATATTCTTTACTTTTAGGGAGACCAAAAAGCAATGAAGAAGTGAATTTCAAATGTACTCCTGGCGCTCTGCAGCAACTTTGTCGTAAAAAATGCTACTGGTCGTTTCATTTTGGCATAAAACGTCATAATCATAATTATAAGGCCACTGCTTTTACAATAGATCAAAAAATGATTGGACTTTGAGCTCGTTCCAAAAGTCAAAAGTTTACTTTCACTTAAAAATAGATCTCTTTTTTGAGGAACTTTGTCACAAAGTAATTCCCATCATGTGAGTGTGTTGGGGCATGTGCACCTCCTCCCTCTCCTTTTGCTTCTGCCTTTCTTCCCTCCCTTTCCAGCATTCTCCTGCTCTCTCCACTTCACCCTCCCCTGCTGTACACCTCCTCACCCTCACTGTGTGCGCTGTCAATAATTGATGATTCTGACTGACTCAAAGGGTAACCGGTTCAGGGTGAAAATACCTCCCTATTTTTATTTCTTTGTTTAGAAATATATCTAAACTCTGTAAAACTCACTGCACTTATGTTTATTTGGGATTGCTGGTCTGAAGTTGGATGTGTTTTATAGCTCGCACGTGGTGCACCTGTGACCACGAGTGGGTTAACGCCGCCTCTCCGGCTGACAACACAACACAGGGAGGAAAAGGAAGCTTAAATGAGTGAGTGGCAGGGGGTAGAGAGGAGGAGGAGGAGGAAGAGGAGGAGTGGCAGACTGATAGAGTGAATTAATTCAACCTCAGCCAGCTCTGATTGACTGAGTAGCAAGCTGGCATGTACAAATATTCCCCGTGACACCAAAACCATGGAGAGGGAGAAGAGGAATGACATGTCCTTCTCTAGAAAGAGAAGTTTCACTTTTGGGGCATACGGCGGGTGAGTAAATCTCAACTTCAAATTCTTAAAAAATAGAAAAAAATGGATAATTTGTAATCAAATACATTTAGAGGACCCTGCTTGCTTGAGAAAAAGTTTTCCCACAGCTGTTTTCTTTCTTTGCTCACAGTGTTGACAGATTCACGTGTGGGGATGAGACGAGGTGAGAGTTTATTCCAGCTGTCTCGTGACCAGGAGCTTTGTTTTTGTCTCATAAAACTGAAAGTCGCAGATTGTGCTGTAAGCTGAATATAAAATAAACCTGTTGCTGCAGACCTGACTCTGCAAAGGAGAAAATACTGGATATTCTGGACTCTCCCACAAGTGGCAGCAAGTCTGTCCTTTCTTCCAGCTGCAATCAGAGGGTGATGTTGTCAAAAGCGCTCTTCCTCTGATGTACTGTCCTTCCCCTTTCTGTCAGACTGACTCCACATTGTCTGTTTTTTCTCATGTCAGGACACAGAACTGTTTGAAATAATCGAGAAGCTGCAAGTGAGTTTCAGCATGATTCATCTTATGCAATGTCTGAGCGGAAGAGCTTTGTTGTCATCCTTCTCTTGTCCATCAGGGCAGCAGGATCGATGAGCAGCGCTGTGAATTCCCACTGCCCCTGAAGGTTATTGAAAAGTACCTGACTCCTCATGAAGCTTAGACAGGCTTTCACGTGTTTGAAGTTTCCATAACAAGTGAGATGTTTTCCCTCCAAACAGTCGGTCTTTATCCGTCGCTCCTTTTGTGTCAGTCTCAGCTTTTGACCGAAGGTGCAGACCTGCCCCTCATCCTCCCTTCAGAGTCAGGAGGCTATTGGATTGACCCCCCGCTGGAGAGGCTTGCAGATGTGAGTCCTCCTTCCTCCCACCATGAACTCCACGTGGAGAGCTGTGACATCATGGAAAGAGATGGCGAAGCCAAAACCTACCAGGAGTTTTTTCGTTTTCGAGTAAGACAACTTTTTCTGAAGGAACAAGTTTTGAATCAAATGACACTCATGTTTTTTTTTTTTTTCCCCTTTAAGTACCACCATTCATTCACAGCTGCCGACCCATCTTTGGGGCCACTGGTTCTTTCTGTGTGCTTGGAGGAAGAGGAAAATAAGATAAGAGTTATTCTAAGGTTAGACCATCACTCATCTATGCAGAATGTTTATTCATAACTCATGAATGATGAAATAAATTAGATTTGTATGAAGTACGATGGTTAGAAATTGTGCTGTAAAATGAAAAAATGTCATGACAAGCATCAGCTGTGGCAAAAAAGGGGACATTTTAGTTTAGAATGAGCCTCTTAATAAAGCAAAACATACATTTTACTATATTATCTTCTCTAGAATTCTGGGTAATTGTCTCAATGCAAGTATAAGCACTTAAACCAGTTTTTTTATATTCAAAATATTTTTCATTTATAGTATCTAATTTGTTTGAAAAATGAAAAATTGAAGAAAAAAACAGAAAATGTATCATTTTTGTCTGACAGGATGAAGGAGTGCTCTCTGCATGGAGTTTTCTCGATGACCCTTTTTCCCAGCATCCCCTCAGCTGTTGAATTAGCAAAGGTAATCCACTTCCTGCAAAAAAAAAAAAAAAAGTGAAGTTGGATAAAACAATATATAAAACTATTATAAACTTTACAAACTCACACTTAATATTAGCTTCATTTATGGTCATATTTCATAATCTTTAATAATATTTTAAACAGATACGCTTTTTGTTGATTGTATGTTTTGTGAGTATTTGTCTGCTAAATGCTTCCTTTCACACATTTAGATGCAAATTCTGGTCCAAATTTAACTTAATTTAGCATAAAGGAAACCAAAAGCATAAGTCATTTTTTCATTGCCTGAATAATTTGTAATAATAAGTTGTCAAGGAGTTAAGAAGCTGCCTGTCCAAATGTGATTTGTTCATTAGCTGCTTTTCTGTAGATGCTCTGCGACAAAGTGTCCGTCCCAAAGTTTGATGTTGTCTGCCATCTCAAGGTAATGCTCAAAAACAACCACACCAATTTTACATTCCACTAAGCCCATTCTAAGCCCATTCTACTCTATATATCTCTTTCTCTCACCAGGCTCCAGATCTCATAACTGCTTTTGATGAACACAGAGTGTCTCCTAATTTTAAGTTTGGGGTTCTGTACCAAAAAGAGGGGCAGGTACTTTTTATTTTTGTAATTTCTACATGAAAACGAATTTTCTTAATGTATTGACTCCATCTGTCTTTCTGTAGCTCACTGAGGAGGACATACTGAGCAACAAAGAGGAAAGTGAAGAATTTAAAGAGTTCCTGTCGATCCTTGGAGAGACGGTTCAGCTGCAGGGATTCACAGGGTAAACAACGGATCAGCTGGCAAAGGTCTTCGTATCTAAATGTATCTAGGAAGCTGTAGAAAAAGCTGAGTCAACCAGAAGTATTCATAGATAGAAACCAGAACTCTGATCAGAGGATATGACTTAAGGTAACAACATCTATTGTAAATGATGTGGAGGAAAATTTTATTGACTTAGCCATTAGTCATAGAATGGAAGTGGAGTGATAGCGAGCATGCTGGATTCAGGGTCCAGGTTTCATGTCTGGGTTTGTTTGCAGATCGTTGTTGTTTGCTCTTTATTCAGAAATTTCTTTACACTTTATCACAGTGTTTATAAATAGTGATTAATCCACTAAAACTGAATTATTAAAGGGTCTGTAGCATGCAAAATCAACATTTTTTTGGCTTTAAAGTGTATTATAATGCTTATTTCTCACTATAAACAACCCCAAAGTAGCATTTTGATCCGTTCACGCATTTCTGAGTATTCCTCTAAAAACCTGCGCTTTGAGCATCAGCCCCCAACAACCCACAAAAACAAGTGGATTTTCACGAGCTGATGTCACCAAGTGAGAACTCTTCTTACAGGAAGAGTCTGGTCTGCCAGAATTGCCCCCAGGCTAACACAAGCACCCAAGCTAGCTGTGATCAGCTGCCAACTTCGGCCCTCAGATAGTGGGGATCAGGCGCTTACTTTGGTACTCAAATAGCGGTGCTTAGCCACTAACTTGACTGCTAAGCTAGTGGTATTTATCCAGTAGCCTCGCCGCTCAGAGAGCGGTGCTTAGCCGCCAACTTCGCCACTCAGATAGGAGTGCTTAGCCTCTAACTTTGCTGCTCAGATAGTGGTGATCAGCTGCAAACTTTGCTACTTAGATAGCATTGCTTAGCCACTAACTTGATTGCTAAGCAAGTGGTGCTTAGCCAGTAGCCTTGCCGCTCAGAGAGCGGTGCCTAGCCACTAACTTTGATGCTCAGCTAGTGGTGATCAGCCGCTAACTTTGCTACTCAGATAGCTTTGCTTAGCCACTAACTTCCCTGCTCAGCTAGCGGTGATCAGACGCTAACTTCGCCACTCAGATAGTGGTGCATAGCCACTAACTTTGCCACTTAGATAGTGGTGCTTAGCCGCTAACTTCGCCGCTCAGCTAGCTGTGCCTAGCCACTAACTTCGCCACTAGGCTCACGGTGCTTAGCTGCTAACTTCGCTGCTCAATCGGTGCTCAGGAGTTAACTTTGCCACTCAGCAAGAGGTGCTCAGCCGCTAGTTTCACCTCTCAGCTAGCTCAACAGCTAGTGTAGCAATTGCTGAGGCTACTAAAGGCAGATATTTGGTATGCACCAACATCTTTGTAAAAGTTCAGATTTCTTTTTTCTTTGTGGCCAAAATGTAGACACAATGCAGAGGCCGGCTCTAGAATGACATCATGAAATGGGAGGCACCCACAAGCAGCAAAAGATGGTGCCTCAGAGATAGAGGCCTTTAACTTCCGGGTAGGAAAAAAATAATGAAAATAACTCATATTTTATTAATAATTGGTTCTTTAGTATGCCAAAGGTAATATATGATCATATTTATAGACACAATTTACTCTGAAAGACTTAAGGAAAGCAATTATAGGCCCTTTAAATGAGCAAATATCATCTAATCATTTCTTTTTGACTGTGGTGAACTGGTAGATTTTGGAAGTTTCACTGCAGCCAGTATTAATAAAAATACACTTTGAAAATGTTTGACTTTTAATCCTTTGTGTTTTTCATTTCAGTCATTATGTGATTTTAAATTTTGAGTTTGTTTGATCAAAAGTGTCAATGGGAATTTTTAAAAATAAATAAATAGAATAAATACCCCAAATAAATAATAAAAAGTATAATAAATGTGTGATAAAAATAGGTAAATATTCAAAGTGTCATTTTTCTAAGTCATCTGTTTGAGGGGTCTTTTATGTTTTTGACCTTTTCTCGATTTGGTTGGGTTTTTCCAGATTCAGAGGAGGACTGGATGTGTGTCACGGTCAGACAGGAAGTGAAGCCGTCTACACTTCCTTTCATGGAAGAGAAATCATGTTCCATGTTGCAACAAAGTTACCTTACACAGACGGAGACCCACAGCAAGTCAGTCTGGCGCATCATCCATAGTCTGTCTTTAGTGATGATTTATTTACAGGACATCGTCTCCACATTTTACAGCCACTTTCCTACAAAATATGTTTATTGAGCAAATCCTAATGGTTGTTTCTGCATTTTTCCCCTTTTTTATCACCAGCTGCAAAGAAAAAGACACATTGGTAATGATATAGTAGCTTTGGTCTACCAGGAAGGCAACACCCCTTTTCTATGTGACGTTATCAAGTCTCACTTCCTGCACAGTTTTCTGGTGGTGCGAAGGATTCAGAGGGAGGAGACAGATGGGACGGCCTACCAAGTGAGTCAAGCATAACCGTAGGTCAACCTAAAAACAGGCTTATTCATACAAAGATCCCAGACATTTGGCTAATTCGCATGCTCGCTATGGTGTTCATTTACACCATGAATAATTTCTAACTCGAGAGAGTGTCCAGTCTTTTGAAGCGTAATGAATAAATAATAATAATGCATTCGAATAATGCACACATAGACATGACCTTCTATGTTACAGGAAATAAACAGCAAGCACTTTTGTTATTTATGTGTAACTTTCTGTTTTAAGAGTTGAGAACAAACTTTTATTTAGCCCCATTTACTAGGCTATACATAAAAAGTACACAGAGAAAATCTACATTAATGCCTCAATGTTAACCACAAGTAGATTTAAAAAAGAAAACATGTTTTAAAGGTAACCAAATACATTCTATTATAGAATAGATACGATAAAGTATTAAAATGTCACTATATTTTTAAAAATGTATATAAAATCCCTTAAAGGAGTTTATTTGGTAACGTATGCAGAAACTTGTTAATAAAAGAGGTTTTAAAGGTCTTTTTCTTCTGAAAGGTGTCTGTGACGGCCAGAGATGATGTTCCTCCGTTTGGGCCAGTCATCCCTGACCCCCCCGTCTTCACACAAGTGAAAAATTGTTTTTAACTTCTCACATTTATCATTTATTCTGCTTGTTTGAACACGTTTTTTGAATGTAGGAGTTACCCCCGTGCTTTTGTAGCCATGAAACACCTGCAAATGTTCATCGTTATGGAGCATTTCGCAATAATGCATATTCTGGTTGAACTTTTTTACGTTTCAACCTTTTACTTTGATGAGAAAATCTCTTCTTCCCTTTTTGATTCCCTCTGTTTTCCATCTTCCAGCATTCTCAGCTGAGAGACTTTCTCCTCACTAAGCTCATCAATGCAGAAATTTCCTGCTACAAGGCTGAGCAGTTCAACAGACTGGAGGTAGTTGAAGCAACACTTTTTTAACGAATGCAGTTAGGATCTTTTACTCTTACTTCTGAAATATGCATTCTCTTGCATCATCTTATCTCCTGTGAAGCTCCGAACTCGCTCATCGCTCCTGGAGAGCTTGAAGACTGAACTTTTCACCCGTTCCCAGTGCATGATGGGGGATTCATCGTTGGCTCCAGCATCCGCTTCTGAGGGTGTGCGAGGAGCCTCTGAAGGAAGTGGCGGCTTTATTGAAAATTTTAAGGTGACTGCCAACATCCCTCAGAAGCCCATCAAATGTTTGACTTAAATGCTGTGCTAATGTTAAAAAATAATAATAATGAATACTTACCATTAGAGAGCTATTCGAGTGCGGAGCCACTCATTTGAAACTCTGGGGGTGCCCAGGAAGATCTCTGGCAATTCATCACAGAAGCCCAAGGTGCAGACAACACGATTAACTGAGCATTTACATGTTGACATGATTAAATTCACAATTATTTATTTGTAAATTTTTATTTTCAGGTGGACAAAGATGGAGAAAGGTGAGAAAAAAACTATGAATTATTTCTGCTTTATTGAAGCAGTGATAGTAAGTGCTCAAAGTTGCTCATATTTATTAATTTTTTTGTTATTGCAGTGACAAATCTTCAGGGCCTTCGTCTGACAGTTTGGGGACCGTTGAACTCAAAGATCATGCAAGTCCTCAAGAGGAGACATGAAGGAATCTATTGGATAATATAATATGACACTACTAGCTTTTATAGTTATGATTGAATTACTGACTTGAATCCTACATGTAAATAGAGTATTAAAAATAAATAGTTTTTCAGAGAGTTCAATTATTTTATGATTATAATAGACTGTCCAGCAGATTCCAAAGAAATTTTAAGTTTCATCTAAGTGAAACGTTTGACCAAAAAAAAAAAACTACCAGGGAGTTTTGATGTTTCTGTGATAGACATACTAAGACTAAGACAGAAGAGTCAGTATGATAGCATATTCCATAAAAAATGAAGATTGTTTTAGACATCATTTTGATGAAAAATAAAATTCCTCTTGATATTTATTAAACTCTGTTTGCATTAATTTCTTTAGACACTGGGGAAAAGGTTAAGTCATGATTAACTAAACAAAGTAAACAAAGAGCATTAAGGCATATAATGCCATATGACAATAAAATGCATTTACCAAAATGAGGCTACACAAAGTTTGCTTGGCAAAGCCATAAGTATAATGGAAAAAAGATTATTATAAAGCTGGGCTGCAACCATTATGAAAAAAAAGAATAAAATGAGTGACTTTACAAGTCAAGTAAAGAAAAAAACACTACTTAAAAGGTTTGGAACATTTTAATAGGAAGAAGCAACAAAATAAATGATAATAATGATTAAACTAGTTCACAATATTTTTTTAAACTCCTCATAAAAAGGACGTTTATTTGTACTTGTTAAATTAATTATCATCAACACTAATGAAGATTATTGTTTTGTATTTTGTGTGTTTCTTTTGTTGTAGGAACTATTTAAACAATTTCTCATTTTTCAAAAAACACTTCAACCCAGAATAATTTTCCATAAAATTAAAATTATAGGGGATATACCACAGATCAAGGGGATCACTAAACGCATTTTGCATTTTTCTATTGGCAAAATAGAAAAAACTTTTTGCCAATACATAAATTTTGTGATGTGAGTATGCGGTTAGGGTTTATTTATTTCAAGCTTTTTTTTTTTTTTTTTAAAGTTGCATGAGCCATTGAACAAGAGTATTTGTAATGCATACTCCAGTCCAGCAGGTGGCAGCCTCAAACTGTACAGCGTTAGCTGCAACTGTGTTTGGTGACGTTTAAGAACTACAGAAACAGCTAATTTGAAAATAACTTAAAAAAAAAACTACTAATAAAAAGCCAAGTCTGCAGATATTAAATTACTAAGAATATTTTTATAGTTAACAGTCTCGACACATAAGGTCAGTAAACGGCCGATGCAGTTAATTTCGCGCTCGCGCGGTGTCACAATTCGAGGACGTCCTCGATCTGCGCCAGCTTGGTTGAACTTTGACACACTATTGTGACCCTCATTTGGAAAAGCTGAGCAGTACGACTCTGCGCCGCTTTAAACTTCGTGTAAGTTTGCGTTATTTGAAATATCTAAAGTAAAGTGATCCTACAGACCGGAAGATGGCATCCAGAAAGGTGGTGGAGTTGTTCTACGATGTGGTGTCTCCGTACTCCTGGCTGGGCTTTGAGGTTTGTCGTCTTATTGTTTTACACCTCCATTTGACTTTACTTGTGCCTGACCCGCTCCATAACACGCTCTCGCGGTGTTATACTGCAGGTTATGTGTCGTTATAGACATATTTGGAACATCGAGCTGAAACTGTGTCCAGCTTTTTTGGGGGCCGTCATGCAGAAATCAGGTGTGTAAACAAGAAAAACCTGCAGTGTTTGCAGGTCATCATAAGGGCATTCACTCAACCGACTTTTACAAACTCCACCTAAATAAAGGATCAATACAACCATAAAGCTGATAAATCTGTAATTAACCACAAAATAGAACAATACTCACTGAAAAATAAATGGCAGAATGAAATAGACATGTTGGTTAAGCATGTGTTCATATATCAGAGATCAAAGGAAGTTCTGATAGGTTTTTGTGCATTAGATGGTCTAGAATACTAAGATTAAACAGTATATGTGTGTAAAATAGTCATTCTTTTTTAGTGTTGATTTAAAAGTAAAACGTTTTAAGAATTAAAGTTCGTTAGAAAGCTTTATAGTCATCTGAAAAACATGTTTCCTGTTTCTAGAAACATGCAGATCCATGTCAACGTGCTGCTTTTGATGTCAAAATGAAGGAATTAAAGACCCACTTAGATGAAAATTGTGCTTTTAACATGTTTTTTTTTTTTTGGCATTTTTTTCTAATGATGGAGGACTTATGTATAGAAAATTTAGCTTAAAGTTGCATTTCTGAGTAATTCTTTATTCAAATCATTGTGAATCAGGAGCAGAGGATGAAATTATGTTGAGAAAAAGTTGTAGATGTGCTGAAGCCACAAGCTTCCTGCTCCCCTCTATTCAGATGCATCAACTTATAAACAACTAGATCCACAAACGTCTTCTTTTTCCTTGTCTGAGCTAGCATCTGGCTCATAACTGTGGGATTGCTCCAATATTGTTTTTGTTGCACCACTAATAATCATTTGGGGTGTAAACTAGCAGAAGAGTATTAAAAAAAAGGGGATTATGGGAAATAGGGGCAGGCTTACGCCATACTTGGTCCCACCCCCAACTCAGAGGTGAATTTATAATAAACTACTACCGCTGCAGAAACTGTCTGAAAACGACAAGTTTTTTCATAGTTAATAAAACTCTGGAAATTCTTTTTAAAATAGATCAACAGATGATCGGTGTGGAACTTTAAACACTGTAAATCTGCCCTCACTAACTTTTACTTACCGACTGTCTTATTTCCCAACAGGCAACAGGCCTCCTGGTATGGTTCCTAACAAGTTTAAGTATATGGGCAAGGACCTCAGCCGCTTGGCAGAATACTTTGATGTCCCTTTAAAGCCCCCATCAGACCCGTTTGAGGTCATGTTCGAAAAAGGTAGATAAAACTGCCTCATTTTGGTTATTTACTATATTATTGATTAAAGGAGCAGTTCTGGGTCCTCTGGGCCTCCACCCTGGGTGTAATATTTATTATCCTGCTTCAGCACACTGGAGTGAAACTGCTGTGTCAATATTAGACTTTTGCAGAGCTTTATCAAGGGTTTAAAAAAAATTGTTCGGTGTTGTCTTTTGACAGGCTCCATGTCCGCAATGCGATTAGTGACGGCAGTGCAAGAGAGGGAGACCGGTGGAGACAAGCAGGTGGAGCAGGTTTCTCGTGAGCTGTGGAGACGGATCTGGAGTGAAGATAAAGACATTACCCAGCCTGAATCCCTGTCAGAGGTCACAGCTTTTTTTGTCTTAGCCCTTTCCCAAAAGTCATGAACTAGTATTCATGCTTGATGCCTCTTTTTCTAAATTTACAGGCAGCAAAGAAAGCCGGACTGTCTGATGGAGATGTGCAAGAAATACTACAGATGTATACGTCACAGCCGATTAAAGACAAGCTTAAAAACACAACAGAGCATGCACTTAGTTATGGGGTAGGTTCTTTTTTTATTTTTAGTTTTTTTCTCTTAATAATAAAGCAAAATAATACACAAAATCTCTACTCATCGCTTATATTTTCAGGCATTTGGCTTCCCCATGATTGTGTGTCATATTGATGGAAAGCCAGAAGTATTTTTTGGGTCTGACAGATTTGAGCTCATGGCCCACTGCATTGGTAAGAATGGGACTTTTCTCTGTTTATTTTATCATCTTTTTTATTGTTATAATTTTAAAACAACCATTGTATGTAAACCATTGTTATTCGTGTAAAGGTTTTTCATTTAACTTTTTTACATTCAATTTATGTCTTTATTTCTTTATATTGAACTCTTATAAATTAAGAACTTATCTTTATGTAAAATAAAAGTGAAAAACATCACAAAAAGTTCAAATTGTTCAGTGTTTTAAAAATGAAATCAGATAAAGTTGGGTATCTTTTTCCATTTAACTTTCAGTTATTTCTTATTTTATTTTGACCCCTTATTGTCGCTTTTATAAGAAAATGATTTAACTAAATGAAGTCAACAAATAAATCTTGTTTTTGCTTAAATGCTAAATAAGGAATACTATTAGTTGCACAAATTCATGTTTAACTAGATTTTTGCTTTATGTTTTGGGAAGAAAATGTGCTAATTATAGGACAAATTTAACGTTTGGAAACACTTCGGCTTTTTTTTTTTTCCCTGACTTCTGTCTTTTTTATGTGCCATTAATTATGAATATTTAGTAACCGTTTTTTCTCTGTTTCAGGGGAGAAGTGGCTGGGACCTCAACCCGATAAATCAGCTGCCAAGCTGTGAGGCGTGAATCATTCATCTCACAAACTCTGATGCTGTCCTCTTTTTCTGTCACACTTCAAATCCGAGATGTGTCTGAGGGCAAAAAAAAGCTGGTAATCTTTGATAAACTTATGTTTAATTAATTAATGCTGTTAATGCTACACTAAGGACGAAAACATTGGCCACAATACACCTTATAGTATTTCTTTTGAAATAAAGTAGTATAAAATGAATATATCATGTTTGTTTTTGAAGGCTTTCACTCAATTTGCATTCAAAAAATTATTGTTTTTGGAAGAACTGTTTTTCTTTTTTAATCACCTCATGACATTTTCTAAAGATTTGCATTTAACATCCTTCAAAATTAACTCCTGTTTGCAAACATGGTGATGAATCACATCAACCAGATCTTTTTTTTTTTTTTTT